>NW_027476182.1:317500-322500 GCF_051020955.1 Megalopta genalis | reverse complement strand
CAGAAGGGAATCTCGTTAATCCATTCATGCGCGTCACTAATTAGATGACGAGGTATTCACGTAGTCATGTGGGTCAACTTTTCATGGCTGCTACTGATGTTGCTAAGGCCTTTGATTCGGTTTCCTTCAAGGCATTAGAAGTTGTCATGAGGGCTAAAGGTGTCCCATCTCCTATGAGAAAGTACATTATGTCAGCGTATGAAGGTAGTGTCACTAGGTTTGATTATGGTGGATGGATTTCAGATCTTATTCATCCTTCTTGTGAAGTTAAACAAGGCGATCCGTTGTCTCCCATGTTGTTCAATTTTATAATTGACGAAATGATCAAACAACTTCCTGGGGAGATTGGTGTAAAAATTTCTAATATGTCTTTGAGTGTCTTGGCTTTTGCGGATGACATTATTTTATTGGCGATCACAAGCGTCGGGCTTCAACATCTGCTTGACGTTGTGGGGAAATTTTTAAATGATGTTGGTCTCAATATCAATGCTCAAAAATCTTGATCTATTTCTACCAGGTCTCTAGGTAAACAGAAAAAGACCGCTGTAGATGCTTCTTGCGTATTTAGAGTAATGAATCAAGAAATCCCAGCTTTGAAACGATCTGACGACTTTCGGTATTTGGGTGTTCCGTTTACACCGGAGGGACATATAACAACTAATGTGAGAGGAATGTTGAAGGATAAGCTGCGCAGGCTTACTGCTGCCCCAGTTAAGCCGCAACAGCGAATGTGGATTCTTAGGACTTGCATTATTCCATCCCTGTATTACCATCTTACCTCAGGACTTATTAAAGTGGGTTTATTACAGGAAGTGGCTACGTTTACCTTCAGACTGCCCAAATGCTTATTTCTATGCTCATAAGCAAGACAGTGGTTTGGATATTCCCTCGTTGAGATTTCTGGCTCCGCTTATGCGTCGAGCAAAGATTAGAAGATTGAAAAACTCTGAATATGTTGTAGGAGATGTGTCTGACCTGTTCTTGCAAAAGGAGGAAGATGCTTGTGATAGGAGACTACGGAGTGTGAATTATATCTTAGACTGAGCTGAAGACCTGAGGAAAATGTGGCGAGAGAAACTTATTTTATCCGTTGATGGTAGAGCCTTAGGTAACTCTGTTAAAGTTAGAAATCAGCATGACTGGGTTACGGATGGGTCAAAGTTCTTGAGTGGGAGAGATTATGTAAATTCCTGTAGGTTAAGGGTAAACGCTCTCCCTACTAAGTCTCGAACCTCAAGAGGCAGGGCACAAGATCGGTCTTGTCGTGGGGGATGTGGTGAAGTGGAAACACTTAATCATATTCTTCAACAGTGCCACCGAACGCATGATGTGAGGATTAAGCGTCATGGCAGTTTGGCTCAATATATTGTGAAGAGACTGCGAGAGGAGGACTTCGTAGTTGATATTGAGCCAAAGTTTAGAACACCATCAGGTCTTAGAAAGCCAGATATAATTGCCAGTAAGGAGGGGAGCTCCTTTGTGCTGGATGCTCAGGTTATCAGTGATAAGTACGACGAAGATAAAGCTGATTCCGAAAAGATTGCTAAATACGCTAGAGATCGCGAACTAATGCAATCTATTCGAGAACGTTACTAAGCAACAAACATCCAAGTTCTTGGCATTACGCTGAATAATCGAGGAGTGTGGAGCTCTCAGTCTGCGAACAACTTGATTGCTAACAGCCTTATACGAAGAGATGATCTTAAAGTCCTATCAACAAGAGCCATCGTTGGTGGTATTCTATCTTTCAACCGGTTCAACGAAAAAACCTATATTCGTCCTCGAGCTGCGAAAACATCTGCAGCCTAGATAAGTTGAGCTGGATGAATTGTCTTTGTTAATTTGAGGTGTACCTGTTCACCTTTCATCTAAATCCACAACAGGCAACAAAGTGGTCCCCTTTTCGGGTGACAAGGTGGTTTTAGTGGGTAGCCATTTTTGTAGTCCCACATAACCTGGCGATAACATCTGCCCCAGGTATGCATAAAGCATTTCCCCTTGTATAAAAAAAAATAGCCAAATGCCTCGTCATCTAATTAGTGACGCGCATGAATGGATTAACGAGATTCCCTTCTGCCCCTATCTACTGGCGGGAGTGGCTAATGTATCCCTTTTCTCGTGGAAGCTGACCGCCAATGGCCAGTAGGTTGAAGCCAGACAAAGGGGTGCATGGCTAGCAAGCAGCGACCTCTCCGTGGTTCCCGCTATGAGTACCTCGAGGGGCATGGGAAGGCCCAGTGTACCCCATCAACCATAAACCTCGGGGGAAACTAAAGCTGCCATTGCGAAGGACTGGGGCCTGACTGTGTGTCTACGCTTGAGGGTCGGCGACCTCACCTCCCAGAGCCAAGTAGGGTGTTTGTAGGGCCTAGGTCAGGTAATATCGGGCCTAAGGGAGCCCATGGGCAGGGTGGAGCCCAGAAATAAAAAGAAAGAAAGGGTAATAACGCCCAAAAGTAAAAAGGGGAGTAGTGACCCGACTGGGTAATAATACCCAGAAGAAAAAAAAAGGAGCGAAAGACGAAAACAAAACATAAGGGAGCGAAAGACAAATAAAAATCGCCAGCCGAAAGCCGTACATACACAATAGACCAATGCTATTCAAACGGACACGATAACGGAACGAACGGGAAAGGACGAAGGCGGGTAGGAATTTTAAAAACGAATAATGCCAGACAAAAAATACAAAGCTAGGGCCTCGGACACAGGGACTCCCGTCCCTGGGGTACCTGTGGCGGAATTAACCGCTATGGATAGGAGGGACATTGGCAACGACCTAGGCAATACAATAGGACTAGATTCGGGTATACATTTGGACGGGATCGGTCTTCGCGCCGTCCGCGTCCACCTTGTAAGGTGCGACGCTACGAATATAGGGAATAATAGGAAAAACAACCCCCGCGACCCACCAACCCCAACGCGAAACCACGGCCCCGCGATCGCGAATGTAGCCACGGGAATTAGGATCCTACAGCTGAACATGCGACGTTCAGCTGTAGTAACGGGCGAAATCAGGGAGCTAATAGCGCAAAAGCGACTGGACGTCCTGCTCCTGCAGGAACTACACGTCAGTAAGCAAGGCGCAGGATATAGGGTAAACGGATTAGGGACCGGAGTGAGGGTGGCGGCGGTGAAAACCCACTCCCCGTGGGCCGCTCTCGCCATCCCCAACCCTCACTTTGAGGTCACGTTCATCTCACAGCTCAGTAACCCGCACTACGCATGCGCGGAAGTGCTAGCCCCCGGCTTCTCCTTCTACGCGGTGTCTCATTATTCCCAATACTAAGACGAGATAGAGAAGCACCTCAAGCACTTGGAGACGGTACTCCTGGCATTGAGGGGGAAGAGAGTGATAATTTCTGTCGACGCGAACGCGCAATCCTCGCTCTGGAGCCCGCACAGCACGGACGAGAGGGGAGCGTAGTTAGAAAGATTAGTTTCCGCGTTTAGATTAACTGTAGCTAACGACGCTAGTCAACCACCCACCTTCTGAACGCCAAAAGGATCGTCATACATCGACGTTACCTTGGCATCCCCCTCCATGGTCCCCTATATTAAAGAATGGAGGATAAGAAGCGAATGGACGACTAGCGATCATAACGCCATCGACATACGGCTGCGGGCACCTAGGGCCGCGACGGGAAATCAGGGAGCAGCGAACTCTCGGTTCGACACTCGTCGAGCGGATTGGAAGCGGTTCTCGGAGGCCCTGTCCGACCACTCACGGTCGAGGCTCGAAGTCCTGAGTTTGGGGTCGGTGGAAGATGTAAGTAGGATGGCAGAGACGCTCACAGCCGTCATCACTGACGCCTGCACCGCGTCAATGCCTAGGGAGAGGAAATTTAGAAAGTCCAACCCGTGGTGGACAAAAGAGCTAACGAAGCTCAAAAAGGCCGTGTACAGGCAGAGGCGTGCCTTCCAGAAGACGATAGACGGACCCCCCCCCCACCCCCCGCCTCCAAAAACTGCAGGAGTACCGTACTTCGTTGCGGAACTACAGCAGGAAGATGAAGAGGGCGAAACGGGAAAGCTGGCAAAACTTCGTGACGTCGAACGGGAACACGGAGCCCTGGGGCATCGTATACAAGCTCCAGGCAAATAAACTCCGTGTAGAGAAAGTAATAAGCACACTCCGGCGCAACAATAAAAGCACAACCGGTGCTTTGGAAACCGCCAGCGAGCTTCTGGAAGCCCACGTCTCTGACGACCGACCTGAACTCGACTCGCCGACACAAAGGGTTCTCCAGGAAGAGGCGCGAATTGCCCCGAATACCGCCGACGCCTCGCCCTTTTCCTTGGTGGAGGTGGCCGGAGCAATTCGTTCCTTCGGAAGTAGAAAGGCGCCAGGACCGGACCTCATTGAGGTACAGGTCCTGAAGGCCTCCGCGAAAACGATCCTCGGGGAACTCACGCGATTATTCAATGGGTGCCTTCAATGGGGCGTCTTCCCCTCCGCCTGGAAGGTGGGCTCTCTGAGAATCCTCCTGAAAGGCGAAGGAAAGGACGAGAAGGACACAAAGTCCTACCGACCGATATGCCTCCTCTCCGTGATCGGGAAAACGTTTGAGAAGCTCCTTAAGAGCAGATTAGAGCAGACGGCGATGGCGACGGGACGCATCTCCATCGGCATGTGATCGCACTACTCTTCGACATTTCCGGAGCCTTCGACAATGTCTGGTGGCCCCTAGTGTTAGGTAGTCTTAGGGATCGAGACTGTCCGCGCAACGTCTTCGAGGTAATCTCCAATTACTTCGAGGACCGCAAGGTCAGTCTCACGGTAGGAACAGAAAGGATCTCCAAGCGCGCGACAAGAGGATGCCCGCAAGGTTCCGTCCTCGGCTCCGCGTGCTGGAACCTTATGTTCGACGGTCTCCTGAGGTTACTCGAAACCTCAGTTGAGAATAGGGTTGTAGCATACGCGGACGACCTCATCGTCCTCGTGGGGGGAAACAGCCGCAGAGACCTAGAGATCGAGGGTCAACGCGTTGTCGACCAGATCC
>NW_027476182.1:302500-310000 GCF_051020955.1 Megalopta genalis | reverse complement strand
TGGAAGGTTCTCGGACCAACGTCATCACTCGGCGAGGTCGAAGAGGATCTAAGCATCAGCGGTTGTTTGAGGGTTAGCGACCTCACCTCCCAGAGCTAGGGCAGAGAGGCCCTTGCATTGACTGGAGTCGTGGTACCAAGTGCCCAAATAAATAAATAAATAAATAAAATAGACGCAATAGCTACATTCTAGAAATGAGTACGTAGTGCTCCTTAGATATCGAAATTTTTAAAACAGTGTGGTTGGAGTTAGAGCTAGACAAGGCAGGGGCTTCTCTGCTCTTGGATTGGATACGACAACTAGGCTATGCATTTGGATATGATTAGGTACAATTGGACAAATAATAACGGCAACACAAACATAAAACATGTTCGATAACGAAGAAGGAGAAGCCTCGGACGTAGAGGTCCCCGGCCCTGGGGCCTCTGCGGCGGACTTGTCCGCTATGAACAGGAGGGCCATTGTTGACGACCCTAGCAATCCTAATGGACATGAATTTGATTATCTATTGGATCTACCATCGAGTGGACAGATACGCTGCCAGGCATGTACTGGCAATGATAGACGCTTCCTGGGGGAGAACGACTGGATCAAACATGCGAATGAACACCACCCTGACCTGAAAGTGGGTTGGAGATGCAGGGAATGTGGTAAAACCTTTCCAAAGATTCATAGCTGCAGGTGCCACATCCCCAAATGCAAAGGCAGGGTGGAAACAGAAATAGTGACGGGATTCAGTTGTTCGACCTGTGGGAGCGTCTTTAAAACCCAAAAGGGACTGTCGCAGCATGAGAGAATCCGGCACCCGGCTGTGAGGAACCTAAAGAGGTTGTTACTAGCAAGCGGACCCTCTTCTAGACCGGTCACTAGAGCCTCGGTCTGGTCTGAAGAGGAAACACAATTGTTCATTCGCTTGAATGAGCAATATAAACATGAAAAACAACCTAATGCAAAAATCCGCCAGTTCCTCACAACCAAAACTCTCAAGCAAACAAGCGACAAAAGGAGGCTCCTGTCCACTCGAAGGTTTGAGAGTGTGGAAGAGGAGCCAGACTCCGACTCATCATCCAGCGGATCGGACTTTTTAGACGCAGTAGAGGACCCCCTGGATGCTCAGGATGAAAATGATTGGAAGGAGGGCTTCAGGTGGGCAATCCTTGAGAATCCGCTGGGTGATGACCACGAACTAAGGGGCATAGAGGAGTCAATTGCGATGCTGGCCGGATCGGAGGAACCACACTCACTAGAGATCGAGCGAATTTTAGAGAAATTATTGGATAAAATGGAGCTGGAAAAAGAAAATACGAACAGCTCAAAGAAAAGGAAAAATACTGTACGGGCAAATAAAGAAAGCGACCGCACCCGATACAATAAATTTAGATTCGCTCGATTCCAAGAACTTTACAATAAATGCCCCAAAAAACTAATAGATATGGCGGTCGCGGGAGAGAGGCTTGAAAAGAGGAAGCAGGTGGAGCTTCCTGATAGAGCAAGCATAGAAAGGCTCTATGGTGACCTGTGGGGTAAAGAGGGACCCACTACAGGTCTACCAAAACTCGATAGGGGACCGAGTACGCTCTCTCCTTTAAATGAAATATGGACTCCCATCTCGACTAATGAAATAGTCATGAAGATGAGGAGAATCAAGGGCGATACGGCGGCGGGCCCCGACGGTGTCACCAAAGCCAGCCTGAAAAAGGCGGGAATCTTACATGTCCTGGCCAAATTCTATAACCTTCTAATGCTGTTCGAGACCTACCCAGCACGGAAAAGCCAGGAAAAGACGCAGCTAATGTACAAAACTGGCGTCCTATTACGATTGGATCACTGTTGGGTAGGATCTTCCATCCACAGATGACGCTCCACCTTTTAGCACAGATGAAGTCAAAGCGGCCATAGTTTCCCTTAAAAATAGAAAAGCCCCTGGTTATGATCTTTTGGAAGCTGAAATTATTAAAAATGCTTGGCATCTACTTGGCCCAAGTATCACTAACCTATTAAACTTGTGTTTGAGGACTGGCTCCTTCCCTCGTAGATGGAAGAGAGGGATTATCCGCGTTCTTATCAAGGGACAGGACAAAGACAGGACTGAACTTCGATCATACAGACCAATTTGTCTCCTTCCTGTAATGAGTAAAGTAGCCGAAAAACTCATACTTAAGAGGATTTGTGATCTTATTACCAACCACCCACTCTCAGCTGTATCTCAATTTGGATTTAGGAAGGGACGCTCTACAGAGGATGCAATAGTTATGTTCAGAGACAAGATAAAGCAAACTACTGAAAAATACTCTATAGCACTGTTCTTTGACATAATAGGTGCGTTTGATAATGTTTGGTGGCCATCAATTTTATCAAACCTTAAGACACGAAATTGTCCACAGAACCTCTATAAACTCATACAAAGTTACTTAAGCGAAAGGACCATTGAAATCTCAGGAGCCAAAATAACAATTAAAAAGCAGGTAAACAGAGGCTGCCCGCAGGGGTCAGTTCTTGGCCCCTATTTCTGGAACCTGGTTTTTGATGACGTCATAAACTCTTTAAATAGTAACAATTTCTGTACAATTGCTTATGCAGATGATCTCGCAGTAATTATTCAGGGAAATACTAGAAGGCAAATTGAAATCCAAGCAAATTGTGTAACTGATATTTTATCCAAGTGGTGCGACCGTTACAAATTGAAACTCTCCACAGCAAAATCGGAGATGCTGCTGGTTAAAGGCTTCTTTGACATAAAAAGACCTCCCGTAGTTAAGATAAACGGTCATTCAATAAGGATGACAAAAGTTGCAAAGTATTTGGGAATCAGTTTCGGCACTAGACTTAATATCACGCCACATGTCAACTACATTGCAGATAAAGCTAAAATACTCTTTAACAAGTTAACAGTAATAGCCAAGGCAAACTGGGGACTAAATCAAAAAAGTATGAACACTATATACAAAGGAACCTTCATCCCCATCATTACATATGCTGCCACAGGATGGGTTGATAAGTTAAATACGCATCACATCAGACGCCTCTTCCAATCTCAGAGACATGCTCTTCTGAGAGTCTCTAAGGCCTATCGTACTATTTCCTCAGATGCTCTAAATATTATTAATGCTGCCATCCCAGTTGACCTTCTCTTGGAAAGACATAAATGTTACTATCTGCTCCGAACAAATAAGGAATTCTCAATAGGAGAGCTGCACATTATCCCCCCAACAGAACTGCCAGATAAAAAATATATTTCTAAAATTAAACAATTAATCGGGACACAGGTATTACATCTCTGGCAAGCACGATGGGAAGCATCCGCCAATGGAAGAACCACTTTCCGTTTCATAGACAACATTTCTGACAGAATCTCATCTTCATGGATATCTCTAAACTATTATTCTACTCAACTAATCTCTGGACATGGCATCATTGGAAACACAATGAAAAAACATAAAATTACTAAAGATGATATATGTGAATGTGGACAAAGGGACTCTGTAGACCACATAATTTTCGAATGCAGTAAACTACATCATCACCGGACTACTCTCATTAGCACCTTGACGGAAAAGCAGATAGCCTGGCCATGCCAATTGAAATGTCTCCTGTCTCAGGATGCGTTTGAAGGTTTCAGAATTTTTGCAATAGCTGTTATGAAACACCGAGAAACAATAGATAGGAGAAGGCAGGATGCATTGTTAAGACCCAGACTTGGGAGACCACCTGGAAGAGCGCTCCCAATACAACTCAGGGGACTCAGTACACGCTCCCGCACAAGGGTGTGACTTCTTCTTTCCATGTGCATCCACCCCCCCCCTCAAACCTCCAAACCTCCTTTCCTTCCCCCTCCCCTCCTCATCCCTTCCTTTTCTTTCCCTCCCTCCTACCCTTCCTCAAAACCCATCTGTGACGACGCGGGTTGCAGTAACCCCTTGGGTAACTGTAATTGTCCAGGTGAGTGGTGACTTATGTCACCAAACTCTCGTTTCTACGAGCCCGCAAGGGACCGAGCTTTTGCTGGCGACCTCGCCTCCACGTGGCCCCCGCTGTCAACGCGGCGTGCGGGATTCTACCTCACCTGAGGGGGATCGCGGCCGCCGCGGCTAAGTGGGTTGCTTCCCTCACGGGACGGTCCTCCCTCTGAATGATCCTTCACGGGTGACAGGGGGGTTTTTCCAAGTCCTCTCTCCCCTCGCAGCTGTTTCTGCACCGACCATCGGTACCTGACATGGGCGTAAGCCTCGTTCAGGAGAGCCTGCCTTTAATTAGGCCTTTGGGCTGTAGAACACTCGATGTTGGGTAGGATCTTCTCTAGTTTACTAGAGAAAAGAATTAAGTCCAAAATAGAGAACAGCATTAGGCAGAAGGGCTTCACCCAAGAAGATGGGTGTAAGTACAATATCTCGATCTTGGCCAGGGCACTAAGAGAAATGAAAGAGAAATCAGGTGGTGTGGTGACGGTCGTGGACGTTGCCAAAGCCTTTGATACTGTCCCCCATTCAGCCATAGATGATGGCTTAAAAAGAAAGGGCATACCGGTAGTCGTCAGAAAATTTATTAGGGGAATGTATGACGACTGCCGGACTGAAATAAAAACATTAGAGGACAAGGTGAGTGTGGTTCTAAAGAGAGGGGTCAAGCAGGGCGATCCCCTATCGCCCCTTTTATTTAATGTAATAATGGACCCTATTATTAGGACCACTGACGAGGCGACGGAGGGCGTTAAAATAGGAGACGAGAACGTTTCCATCTTGGCCTTCGCGGACGACATGGTTTTAATTGCCAAAGACAAGAAAGGAGCTGAGAAGCAAATTAAAATGCTTCACAAGTACCTGAACGGCTTAGCAATGAAGGTACAGGCAACCAAATGTGTAACTTTCCAGGTCGTCCATAAAAATAAAACGTGGCACATGATCGATCCCGGGCTCAAAGTTGATGATGATTATATACCATATTCAGAGCCCGAGGACGTCATTGAATACTTGGGTATTAAAATAAACCCATGGCGAGGACTGCAGCGCGCCAATATAAAAGAGGTAGTAAGTGCGGCAAACCAAATTAAAATGATGGGGCTTAAACCCCATCAAAAAGTCAATTTAATAAGAACCCACTTGCTACCGAAATATATACATAAATTAGTAGCTAATCCACCTCCCCTCAAAACGCTGGAAGCGTTGGACCATGAAATTAAACAAGTAATTAAAGCTATCTTACATCTCCATCCGTCTACTACGGATAGGATAATATACACTGAAAAGCGAAACGGCGGTATCGGTCTACAAAAAATTGCCGATATTGTCAAGATAGCAAAAATTAAAAATAGCCTCCACATGAACAATAGTCAGGATGCGGCAGTACAAGAAGCATACCTGCATGAAGAGGCTACAGTAATAAAATATGCCAAATCGATTGGTCTACGTTGGCCGGCGACGATGGAGGAGGTGGAGGAAGCGCGCTGCAGACTCAAACAAAGCCACAGGCTAAGATGGGAGCAGCTCGTCTCCCAGGGCCAGGATGTTGGAGACTTTAACAATGATCCAATTGGAAATGCCTGGCTCTATCAACCAACACTGTTAAGACCATCCCGATATCTGGATGCACTAAAATTCAGAACAAACACCTCTGGCACTAGGGTCGCCCTCGCTAGAGCTCGAAAAGATATTGACCCGAAATGTCGGAGGTGTAAGGCCCAGATAGAAACCCTAGGGCATATATTAGGCAACTGTATTCATACAAAGGCAGCAAGAATACGAAGACACAATGAGATTGTCGAATTGATCGCGGACAAGGCATCCAAAAGCTCCGCCGTTTTCCTCGAACCAACTATTAATGTAGTTGGAGAATTGAAAAAGCCCGATTTGGTCATTAAAAACCAAGAACGGCTATACGTAGTGGACGTAACAGTCCGCTACGAAGACAAAGACAATGTAAGAAAAGCTGGGAAAGATAAGGTGGAAAAATACAAAGACACGGCGGAACTTATAAAATTAAAATTAAATTGCCAAGCAGCGGAAGTAATTCCAGTAGTAGTTGGCTGCAGGGGTGCCTTGCCGGCAGCGACGGTTCGACATCTCAAAGCCCTAGGGTTCACTAGGGGTGAGATCTTGACGGTGTCGTTGATCGCCCTCCGATCGTCGATTGAAATCGCGAATTTATTTATTGACTACGATCACATTGTGTGATCGTTATGTTTTGAGCCGCGTATTTAACCGCACGACGTGGCTTCGGCCGATGACATTTTAGCCGCGTATTTAACCGCCTTTGACGTGGCTTTGGCCTAAAAATTTTAATTATTGACCTAATTAAAATTTATTTTCAGCTATTGACGTAGCTAACTGCCTAGCAGAAATAATTTAAGCCCGTTCCAGCTCTTTACACTGGACGGTGCGAGTCTTGGCGATACTATTGTACGCTAGGGCGCGGGGCGGGATGTGTGATCGTTTTTGATCACATATCTCGGGGCGACACCTCCTCGTGGTTTTCCCTGGACGCGTGCTACGGCACTAGACCAAATTCGCCTCCCGAAAGGGTCCCTGTTCTAATTTTTCCAAGAGCCGGGGCAGATCCTGAGGCAGTGGATCTAGAAAGTGGGTCCGGGACTAATTCATTCATTATTGTTATTTGTTATAACCTCACGGGAGGGTTAATTCCCGGAAGTCTACCACTACCCTTCTGATAGTGGTACAGGTTTAGCCAAATGCCTCGTCATCTAATTAGTGACGCGCATGAATGGATTAACGAGATTCCCTTCTGTCCCTATCTAAGTCTCCAAAGACCAACCCCGCCTCCTCGCGGCGGAGACTGGGCAACGCAAGTCTGTATTTGCGGCTAAAAAGAGCTATGGCACCCATCCTGCCTAGTCCCATCCTTCCCCATCATAGATTCCTCCCCATCACGGTTTTGTGGAGCCGAACGGCCGCGGTGCTTGCGTGAGGTGCTTGACACCCGCTACCGTAGCTGGCGAAGCTCCGCTACGCCAACAGCAACTTGCTTATCCACCCTAGACGGGCACCAACCATGGGCAGCCGCCTAGAACACTACCAACGAGCAAAGAATAACTGTCATTCGCCAACCTAGCACGCTGCATAACCATTGCTGTCGTGTGGAAAAGGGGGTGATTATAGGTGGCAGAGTGCCGTCGCTGCGGAGGGCAGTGGCGGGCACCCGCTGCCGCGGTCGAGCGGCGAAGCAAAACCCTCCTAATAACCTTTTATACACAGTTGGAGTAGGTAGCACGGCCTACCCAACTCAAAACAAACTTGAAAACTCCTTACACGGACAAGGAGTCAAGACTGGGTCTTCCGTACCCGGCCTAATGAACGATAAGCGAAGGCGGCGATTTACCCACGTTCGGACCCCTCGTAGGTGTTCCGTCGGGGGGTGGGTAGCCAATTTTTTGTGTATGCCATCTTGGCGAGGAAACATGTCTGCGTCACCTTCGCGGTGGCCAGATTCACACTAAACTGTCCCTATCTACTGGCGGTGGCGGTCTGTGGCCACCCAGGGCGGGAGATA
>NW_027476182.1:185000-297500 GCF_051020955.1 Megalopta genalis | reverse complement strand
CATCGATTCTTCCGATCTAGAAAGAGACAGAGATAGACGATCCGCGTTATGTTAAATATTTCAAGGTTCCCGATTCCACAAAATTATAAAAAGTATACGGCTGTGTAGCGGGGATCAAAACGAGTAATTTCATGTATAAAGTTTAATTAAACTCCCAAGAGTTTGCCGGGAAACATCGACTCTTCCGATCTAGAAAGAGACAGAGACAGTCGATCCGCGTTATGTTAAATATTTCAAGGTTCCCGATTCCACAAAATTATAAAAAGTATACGGCTGTGTAGCAGGGATCAAAACGAGTAATTTCATGCACAAAGTTTAATTAAACTCCCAATAGTTTGCCGGAAAACATCGATTCTTCCGATCTAGAAAGAGACAGAGACAGTCGATCCGCGTTATGTTAAATATTTCAAGGTTCCCGATTCCACAAAATTATAAAAAGTATACGGCTGTGTAGCAGGGATCAAAACGAGTAATTTCATACGCAAAGTTTAATTAAACTCCCAATAGTTTGCCGGGAAACATCGATTCTTCCGATCTAGAAAGAGACAGAGATACACGATCCGCCTTATGTCAAATATTTCAAGGTTCCCGATTCCACAAAATTATAAAAAGTATACGGCTGTGTAGCGGGGATGAAAACGAGTAATTTCATGTATAAAGTTTAATTAAACTCCCAAGAGTTTGCCGGGATACATCGATTCTTCCGATCTAGAAAGAGACAGAGATAGACGATCCGCGTTATGTTAAATATTTCAAGGATCCCGATTCCACAAAATTATAAAAAGTATACGGCTGTGTAGCGGGGATCAAAACGAGTAGTTTCATGTATAAAGTTTAATTAAACTCCCATTAGTTTGCCGGGAAAAATCGATTCTTCCGATCTAGAAAGAGACAGAGATACACGATCCGCGTTATGTCAAATATTTCAAGGCTCCCGATTCCACAAAATTATAAAAAGTATACGGCTGTGTAGCGGGGATGAAAACGAGTAATTTCATGTATAAAGTTTAATTAAACTCCCAAGAGTTTGCCGGGATACATCGATTCTTCCGATCTAGAAAGAGACAGAGATAGACGATCCGCGTTATGTTAAATATTTCAAGGATCCCGATTCCACAAAATTATAAAAAGTATACGGCTGTGTAGCGGGGATCAAAACGAGTAGTTTCATGTATAAAGTTTAATTAAACTCCCATTAGTTTGCCGGGAAACATCGATTCTTCCGATCTAGAAAGAGACAGAGATACACGATCCGCGTTATGTCAAATATTTCAAGGTTCCCGATTCCACAAATTTATAAAAAGTATACGGCTGTGTACCGGGGATCAAAACGAGTAATTTCATGTATAAAGTTTAATTAAACTCCCAAGAGTTTGCCGGGAAACATCGATTCTTCCGATCTAGAAAGAGACAGAGACAGTCGATCCGCGTTATGTTAAATATTTCAAGGTTCCCGATTCCACAAAATTATAAAAAGTATACGGCTGTGTAGCAGGGATCAAAACGAGTAATTTCATGCACAAAGTTTAATTAAACTCCCAATAGTTTGCCGGAAAACATCGATTCTTCCGATCTAGAAAGAGACAGAGACAGTCGATCCGCGTTATGTTAAATATTTCAAGGTTCCCGATTCCACAAAATTATAAAAAGTATACGGCTGTGTAGCAGGGATCAAAACGAGTCATTTCATACACAAAGTTTAATTAAACTCCCAATAGTTTGCCGGGAAACATCGATTCTTCCGATCTAGAAAGAGACAGAGATAGACGATCCGCGTTATGTTAAATATTTCAAGGTTCCCGATTCCACAAAATTATAAAAAGTATACGGCTGTGTAGCGGGGATCAAAACGAGTAATTTCATGTATAAAGTTTAATTAAACTCCCAAGAGTTTGCCGGGAAACATCGACTCTTCCGATCTAGAAAGAGACAGAGACAGTCGATCCGCGTTATGTTAAATATTTCAAGGTTCCCGATTCCACAAAATTATAAAAAGTATACGGCTGTGTAGCAGGGATCAAAACGAGTAATTTCATGCACAAAGTTTAATTAAACTCCCAATAGTTTGCCGGAAAACAACGATTCTTCCGATCTAGAAAGAGACAGAGATACACGATCCGCGTTATGTCAAATATTTCAAGGTTCCCGATTCCACAAAATTATAAAAAGCATACGGCTGTGTAGCGGGGATGAAAACGAGTAATTTCATGTATAAAGTTTAATTAAACTCCCAAGAGTTTGCCGGGATACATCGATTCTTCCGATCTAGAAAGAGACAGAGATAGACGATCCGCGTTATGTTAAATATTTCAAGGATCCCGATTCCACAAAATTATAAAAAGTATACGGCTGTGTAGCGGGGATCAAAACGAGTAGTTTCATGTATAAAGTTTAATTAAACTCCCATTAGTTTGCCGGGAAAAATCGATTCTTCCGATCTAGAAAGAGACAGAGATACACGATCCGCGTTATGTCAAATATTTCAAGGTTCCCGATTCCACAAAATTATAAAAAGTATACGGCTGTGTAGCGGGGATCAAAACGAGTAATTTCATGTATAAAGTTTAATCAAACTCCCAAGAGTTTGCCGGGAAACATCGATTCTTCCGATCTAGAAAGAGACAGAGACTGTCGATCCGCGTTATGTTAAATATTTCAAGGTTCCCGATTCCACAAAATTATAAAATGTATACGGCTGTGTAGCGGGGATCAAAACGAGTAATTTCATGTATAAAGTTTAATTAAACTCCCAAGAGTTTGCCGGGAAACATCGATTCTTCCGATCTAGAAAGAGACAGAGACAGTCGATCCGCGTTATGTTAAATATTTCAAGGTTCCCGATTCCACAAAATTATAAAAAGTATACGGCTGTGTAGCGGGGATGAAAACGAGTAATTTCATGTATAAAGTTTAATTAAACTCCCAAGAGTTTGCCGGGATACATCGATTCTTCCGATCTAGAAAGAGACAGAGACTGTCGATCCGCGTTATGTTAAATATTTCAAGGTTCCCGATTCCACAAAATTATAAAAAGTATACGGCTGTGTAGCGGGGATCAAAACGAGTAGTTTCATGTATAAAGTTTAATTAAACTCCCATTAGTTTGCCGGGAAAAATCGATTCTTCCGATCTAGAAAGAGACAGAGATACACGATCCGCGTTATGTCAAATATTTCAAGGTTCCCGATTCCACAAAATTATAAAAAGTATACGGCTGTGTAGCGGGGATCAAAGCGAGTAATTTCATGTATAAAGTTTAATTAAACTCCCAAGAGTTTGCCGGGAAACATCGATTCTTCCGATCTAGAAAGAGACAGAGACAGTCGATCCGCGTTATGTTAAATATTTCAAGGTTCCCGATTCCACAAAATTATAAAAAGTATACGGCTGTGTAGCAGGGACCAAAACGAGTAATTTCATGCACAAAGTTTAATTAAACTCCCAATAGTTTGCCGGGAAACATCGATTCTTCCGATCTAGAAAGAGACAGAGATACACGATCCGCCTTATGTCAAATATTTGATGGTTCCCGATTCCACAAAATTATAAAAAGTATACGGCTGTGTAGCGGGGATGAAAACGAGTAATTTCATGTATAAAGTTTAATTAAACTCCCAAGAGTTTGCCGGGAAACATCGATTCTTCCGATCTAGAAAGAAACAGAGATAGACGATCCGCGTTATGTTAAATATTTCAAGGTTCCCGATTCCACAAAATTATAAAAAGTATACGGCTGTGTAGCAGGGATCAAAACGAGTCATTTCATACACAAAGTTTAATTAAACTCCCAATAGTTTGCCGGGAAACATCGATTCTTCCGATCTAGAAAGAGACAGAGATAGACGATCCGCGTTATGTTAAATATTTCAAGGTTCCCGATTCCACAAAATTATAAAAAGTATACGGCTGTGTAGCGGGGATGAAAACGAGTAATTTCATGTATAAAGTTTAATTAAACTCCCAAGAGTTTGCCGGGAAACATCGACTCTTCCGATCTAGAAAGAGACAGAGACAGTCGATCCGCGTTATGTTAAATATTTCAAGGTTCCCGATTCCACAAAATTATAAAAAGTATACGGCTGTGTAGCAGCGATCAAAACGAGTAATTTCATGCACAAAGTTTAATTAAACTCCCAATAGTTTGCCGGAAAACATCGATTCTTCCGATCTAGAAAGAGACAGAGACAGTCGATCCGCGTTATGTTAAATATTTCAAGGTTCCCGATTCCACAAAATTATAAAAAGTATACGGCTGTGTAGCAGCGATCAAAACGAGTAATTTCATACACAAAGTTTAATTAAACTCCCAATAGTTTGCCGGGAAACATCGATTCTTCCGATCTAGAAAGAGACAGAGATACACGATCCGCCTTATGTCAAATATTTCAAGGTTCCCGATTCCACAAAATTATAAAAAGTATACGGCTGTGTAGCGGGGATGAAAACGAGTAATTTCATGTATAAAGTTTAATTAAACTCCCAAGAGTTTGCCGGGATACATCGATTCTTCCGATCTAGAAAGAGACAGAGATAGACGATCCGCGTTATGTTAAATATTTCAAGGATCCCGATTCCACAAAATTATAAAAAGTATACGGCTGTGTAGCGGGGATCAAAACGAGTAGTTTCATGTATAAAGTTTAATTAAACTCCCAATAGTTTGCCGGGAAACATCGATTCTTCCGATCTAGAAAGAGACAGAGATAGACGATCCGCGTTATGTTAAATATTTCAAGGTTCCCGATTCCACAAAATTATAAAAAGTATACGGCTGTGTAGCGGGGAACAAAACGAGTAATTTCATGTATAAAGTTTAATTAAACTCCCAAGAGTTTGCCGGGAAACATCGATTCTTCCGATCTAGAAAGAGACAGAGACTGTCGATCCGCGTTATGTTAAATATTTCAAGGTTCCCGATTCCACAAAATTATAAAAAGTATACGGCTGTGTAGCGGGGATCAAAACGAGTAGTTTCATGTATAAAGTTTAATTAAACTCCCATTAGTTTGCCGGGAAACATCGATTCTTCCGATCTAGAAAGAGACAGAGATACACGATCCGCGTTATGTCTAATATTTCAAGGTTCCCGATTCCACAAAATTATAAAAAGTATACGGCTGTGTAGCGGGGATCAAAACGAGTAATATCATGTATAAAGTTTAATTAAACTCCCAATAGTTTGCCGGGAAACATCGATTCTTCCGATCTAGAAAGAGACAGAGATACACGATCCGCCTTATGTCAAATATTTCAAGGTTCCCGATTCCACAAAATTATAAAAAGTATACGGCTGTGTAGCGGGGATGAAAACGAGTAATTTCATGTATAAAGTTTAATTAAACTCCCAAGAGTTTGCCGGGATACATCGATTCTTCCGATCTAGAAAGAGACAGAGACTGTCGATCCGCGTTATGTTAAATATTTCAAGGTTCCCGATTCCACAAAATTATAAAAAGTATACGGCTGTGTAGCGGGGATCAAAACGAGTAGTTTCATGTATAAAGTTTAATTAAACTCCCATTAGTTTGCCGGGAAAAATCGATTCTTCCGATCTAGAAAGAGACAGAGATACACGATCCGCGTTATGTCAAATATTTCAAGGTTCCCGATTCCACAAAATTATAAAAAGTATACGGCTGTGTAGCGGGGATCAAAGCGAGTAATTTCATGTATAAAGTTTAATTAAACTCCCAAGAGTTTGCCGGGAAACATCGATTCTTCCGATCTAGAAAGAGACAGAGACAGTCGATCCGCGTTATGTTAAATATTTCAAGGTTCCCGATTCCACAAAATTATAAAAAGTATACGGCTGTGTAGCAGGGACCAAAACGAGTAATTTCATGCACAAAGTTTAATTAAACTCCCAATAGTTTGCCGGGAAACATCGATTCTTCCGATCTAGAAAGAGACAGAGATACACGATCCGCCTTATGTCAAATATTTGATGGTTCCCGATTCCACAAAATTATAAAAAGTATACGGCTGTGTAGCGGGGATGAAAACGAGTAATTTCATGTATAAAGTTTAATTAAACTCCCAAGAGTTTGCCGGGAAACATCGATTCTTCCGATCTAGAAAGAAACAGAGATAGACGATCCGCGTTATGTTAAATATTTCAAGGTTCCCGATTCCACAAAATTATAAAAAGTATACGGCTGTGTAGCGGGGATCAAAACGAGTAATTTCATGTATAAAGTTTAATTAAACTCCCAATAGTTTGCCGGGAAACATCGATTCTTCCGATCTAGAAAGAGACAGAGACAGTCGATCCGCGTTATGTTAAATATTTCAAGGTTCCCGATTCCACAAAATTATAAAAAGTATACGGCTGTGTAGCAGGGATCAAAACGAGTCATTTCATACACAAAGTTTAATTAAACTCCCAATAGTTTGCCGGGAAACATCGATTCTTCCGATCTAGAAAGAGACAGAGATAGACGATCCGCGTTATGTTAAATATTTCAAGGTTCCCGATTCCACAAAATTATAAAAAGTATACGGCTGTGTAGCGGGGATGAAAACGAGTAATTTCATGTATAAAGTTTAATTAAACTCCCAAGAGTTTGCCGGGAAACATCGACTCTTCCGATCTAGAAAGAGACAGAGACAGTCGATCCGCGTTATGTTAAATATTTCAAGGTTCCCGATTCCACAAAATTATAAAAAGTATACGGCTGTGTAGCAGCGATCAAAACGAGTAATTTCATGCACAAAGTTTAATTAAACTCCCAATAGTTTGCCGGAAAACATCGATTCTTCCGATCTAGAAAGAGACAGAGACAGTCGATCCGCGTTATGTTAAATATTTCAAGGTTCCCGATTCCACAAAATTATAAAAAGTATACGGCTGTGTAGCAGGGATCAAAACGAGTAATTTCATACACAAAGTTTAATTAAACTCCCAATAGTTTGCCGGGAAACATCGATTCTTCCGATCTAGAAAGAGACAGAGATACACGATCCGCCTTATGTCAAATATTTCAAGGTTCCCGATTCCACAAAATTATAAAAAGTATACGGCTGTGTAGCGGGGATGAAAACGAGTAATTTCATGTATAAAGTTTAATTAAACTCCCAAGAGTTTGCCGGGATACATCGATTCTTCCGATCTAGAAAGAGACAGAGATAGACGATCCGCGTTATGTTAAATATTTCAAGGATCCCGATTCCACAAAATTATAAAAAGTATACGGCTGTGTAGCGGGGATCAAAACGAGTAGTTTCATGTATAAAGTTTAATTAAACTCCCATTAGTTTGCCGGGAAAAATCGATTCTTCCGATCTAGAAAGAGACAGAGATACACGATCCGCGTTATGTCAAATATTTCAAGGTTCCCGATTCCACAAAATTATAAAAAGTATACGGCTGTGTAGCGGGGATCAAAACGAGTAATTTCATGTATAAAGTTTAATTAAACTCCCAATAGTTTGCCGGGAAACATCGATTCTTCCGATCTAGAAAGAGACAGAGATAGACGATCCGCGTTATGTTAAATATTTCAAGGTTCCCGATTCCACAAAATTATAAAAAGTATACGGCTGTGTAGCGGGGAACAAAACGAGTAATTTCATGTATAAAGTTTAATTAAACTCCCAATAGTTTGCCGGGAAACATCGATTATTCCGATCTAGAAAGAGACAGAGACAGTCGATCCGCGTTATGATAAATATTTCAAGGTTCCCGATTCCACAAAATTATAAAAAGTATACGGCTGTGTAGCGGGGATCAAAACGAGTAATTTCGTGTATAAAGTTTAATTAATATCCTATTAGTTTGCCGGGAAACATCGATTATTCCGATCTAGAAAGAGACAGAGATAGACGATCCGTGTTATGTTAAATATTTCAAGGTTCCCGATTCCACAAAATTATAAAAAGTATACGGCTGTGTAGCGGGGATCAAAACGAGTAATTTCGTGTATAAAGTTTAATTAATATCCTATTAGTTTGCCGGGAAACATCGATTACTCCGATCTAGAAAGAGACAGAGACAGTCGATCCGCGTTATGTTAAATATTTCAAGGTTCCCGATTCCACAAAATTATAAAAAGTATACGGCTGTGTAGCAGGGATCAAAACGAGTAATTTCGTGTATAAAGTTTAATTAATATCCCATTAGTTTGCCGGGAAACATCGATTCTTCCGATCTAGAAAGAGACAGAGACAGTCGATCCGCGTTATGATAAATATTTCAAGGTTCCCGATTCCACAAAATTATAAAAAGTATACGGCTGTGTAGCGGGGATCAAAACGAGTAATTTCATGTATAAAGTTTAATTAATCTCCCAATAGTTTGCCGGGAAACATCGATTATTCCGATCTAGAAAGAGACAGAGACAGTCGATCCGCGTTATGATAAATATTTCAAGGTTCCCGATTCCACAAAATTATAAAAAGTATACGGCTGTGTAGCGGGGATCAAAACGAGTAATTTCGTGTATAAAGTTTAATTAATATCCTATTAGTTTGCCGGGAAACATCGATTATTCCGATCTAGAAAGAGACAGAGATAGACGATCCGTGTTATGTTAAATATTTCAAGGTTCCCGATTCCACAAAATTATAAAAAGTATACGGCTGTGTAGCGGGGATCAAAACGAGTAATTTCGTGTATAAAGTTTAATTAATATCCTATTAGTTTGCCGGGAAACATCGATTATTCCGATCTAGAAAGAGACAGAGATAGACGATCCGTGTTATGTTAAATATTTCAAGGTTCCCGATTCCACAAAATTATAAAAAGTATACGGCTGTGTAGCGGGGATCAAAACGAGTAATTTCGTGTATAAAGTTTAATTAATATCCTATTAGTTTGCCGGGAAACATCGATTATTCCGATCTAGAAAGAGACAGAGACAGTCGATCTGCGTTATGTTAAATATTTCAAGGTTCCCGATTCCACAAAATTATAAAAAGTATACGGCTGTGTAGCAGGGATCAAAACGAGTAATTTCGTGTATAAAGTTTAATTAATATCCCATTAGTTTGCCGGGAAACATCGATTCTTCCGGTCTAGAAAGAGACAGAGACAGTCGATCCGCGTTATGATAAATATTTCAAGGTTCCCGATTCCACAAAATTATAAAAAGTATACGGCTGTGTAGCGGGGATCAAAACGAGTAATTTCATGTATAAAGTTTAATTAATCTCCCAATAGTTTGCCGGGAAACATCGATTATTCCGATCTAGAAAGAGACAGAGACAGTCGATCCGCGTTATGATAAATATTTCAAGGTTCCCGATTCCACAAAATTATAAAAAGTATACGGCTGTGTAGCGGGGATCAAAACGAGTAATTTCATGTATAAAGTTTAATTAATCTCCCAATAGTTTGCCGGGAAACATCGATTATTCCGATCTAGAAAGAGACAGAGATAGACGATCCGTGTTATGTTAAATATTTCAAGGTTCCCGATTCCACAAAATTATAAAAAGTATACGGCTGTGTAGCGGGGATCAAAACGAGTAATTTCATGTATAAAGTTTAATTAATCTCCCAATAGTTTGCCGGGAAACATCGATTATTCCGATCTAGAAAGAGACAGAGACAGTCGATCCGCGTTATGTTAAATATTTCAAGGTTCCCGATTCCACAAAATTATAAAAAGTATACGGCTGTGTAGCGGGGATCAAAACGAGTAATTTCATGTATAAAGTTTAATTAATCTCCCAATAGTTTGCCGGGAAACATCGATTATTCCGATCTAGAAAGAGACAGAGACAGTCGATCCGCGTTATGTTAAATATTTCAAGGTTCCCGATTCCACAAAATTATAAAAAGTATACGGCTGTGTAGCAGGGATCAAAACGAGTAATTTCGTGTATAAAGTTTAATTAATATCCCATTAGTTTGCCGGGAAACATCGATTCTTCCGATCTAGAAAGAGACAGAGATACACGATCCGCGTTATGATAAATATTTCAAGGTTCCCGATTCCACAAAATTATAAAAAGTATACGGCTGTGTAGCGGGGATCAAAACGAGTAATTTCGTGTATAAAGTTTAATTAATATCCTATTAGTTTGCCGGGAAACATCGATTATTCCGATCTAGAAAGAGACAGAGATAGACGATCCGTGTTATGTTAAATATTTCAAGGTTCCCGATTCCAAAAAATTATAAAAAGTATACGGCTGTGTAGCGGGGATCAAAACGAGTAATTTCATGTATAAAGTTTAATTAAACTCCCATTAGTTTGCCGGGAAACATCGATTCTTCCGATCTAGAAAGAGACAGAGACAGTCGATCCGCGTTATGATAAATATTTCAAGGTTCCCGATTCCACAAAATTATAAAAAGTATACGGCTGTGTAGCAGGGATCAAAACGAGTAATTTCGTGTATAAAGTTTAATTAATATCCCATTAGTTTTGCCGGGAAACATCGATTCTTCCGATCTAGAAAGAGACAGAGATAGACGATCCGTGTTATGTTAAATATTTCAAGGTTCCCGATTCCACAAAATTATAAAAAGTATACGGCTGTGTAGCGGGGATCAAAACGAGTAATTTCGTGTATAAAGTTTAATTAATATCCTATTAGTTTGCCGGGAAACATCGATTATTCCGATCTAGAAAGAGACAGAGACAGTCGATCCGCGTTATGTTAAATATTTCAAGGTTCCCGATTCCACAAAATTATAAAAAGTATACGGCTGTGTAGCAGGGATCAAAACGAGTAATTTCGTGTATAAAGTTTAATTAATATCCCATTAGTTTGCCGGGAAACATCGATTCTTCCGATCTAGAAAGAGACAGAGACAGTCGATCCGCGTTATGATAAATATTTCAAGGTTCCCGATTCCACAAAATTATAAAAAGTATACGGCTGTGTAGCGGGGATCAAAACGAGTAATTTCGTGTATAAAGTTTAATTAATATCCTATTAGTTTGCCGGAAACATCGATTATTCCGATCTAGAAAGAGACAGAGATAGACGATCCGTGTTATGTTAAATATTTCAAGGTTCCCGATTCCACAAAATTATAAAAAGTATACGGCTGTGTAGCGGGGATCAAAACGAGTAATTTCGTGTATAAAGTTTAATTAATATCCTATTAGTTTGCCGGGAAACATCGATTATTCCGATCTAGAAAGAGACAGAGACAGTCGATCCGCGTTATGTTAAATATTTCAAGGTTCCCGATTCCACAAAATTATAAAAAGTATACGGCTGTGTAGCAGGGATCAAAACGAGTAATTTCGTGTATAAAGTTTAATTAATATCCCAGTAGTTTGCCGGGAAACATCGATTCTTCCGATCTAGAAAGAGACAGAGACAGTCGATCCGCGTTATGATAAATATTTCAAGGTTCCCGATTCCACAAAATTATAAAAAGTATACGGCTGTGTAGCGGGGATCAAAACGAGTAATTTCGTGTATAAAGTTTAATTAATATCCTATTAGTTTGCCGGGAAACATCGATTATTCCGATCTAGAAAGAGACAGAGATAGACGATCCGTGTTATGTTAAATATTTCAAGGTTCCCGATTCCACAAAATTATAAAAAGTATACGGCTGTGTAGCGGGGATCAAAACGAGTAATTTCGTGTATAAAGTTTAATTAATATCCTATTAGTTTGCCGGGAAACATCGATTATTCCGATCTAGAAAGAGACAGAGATAGACGATCCGTGTTATGTTAAATATTTCAAGGTTCCCGATTCCACAAAATTATAAAAAGTATACGGCTGTGTAGCGGGGATCAAAACGAGTAATTTCGTGTATAAAGTTTAATTAATATCCTATTAGTTTGCCGGGAAACATCGATTATTCCGATCTAGAAAGAGACAGAGACAGTCGATCCGCGTTATGTTAAATATTTCAAGGTTCCCGATTCCACAAAATTATAAAAAGTATACGGCTGTGTAGCAGGGATCAAAACGAGTAATTTCGTGTATAAAGTTTAATTAATATCCCATTAGTTTGCCGGGAAACATCGATTCTTCCGATCTAGAAAGAGACAGAGACAGTCGATCCGCGTTATGATAAATATTTCAAGGTTCCCGATTCCACAAAATTATAAAAAGTATACGGCTGTGTAGCAGGGATCAAAACGAGTAATTTCGTGTATAAAGTTTAATTAATATCCCATTAGTTTGCCGGGAAACATCGATTCTTCCGATCTAGAAAGAGACAGAGATAGACGATCCGTGTTATGTTAAATATTTCAAGGTTCCCGATTCCAAAAAATTATAAAAAGTATACGGCTGTGTAGCGGGGATCAAAACGAGTAATTTCATGTATAAAGTTTAATTAAACTCCCATTAGTTTGCCGGGAAACATCGATTCTTCCGATCTAGAAAGAGACAGAGACAGTCGATCCGCGTTATGATAAATATTTCAAGGTTCCCGATTCCACAAAATTATAAAAAGTATACGGCTGTGTAGCAGGGATCCAAATGAGTAATTTCGTGTATAAAGTTTAATTAATATCCCATTAGTTTTGCCGGGAAACATCGATTCTTCCGATCTAGAAAGAGACAGAGATAGACGATCCGTGTTATGTTAAATATTTCAAGGTTCCCGATTCCACAAAATTATAAAAAGTATACGGCTGTGTAGCGGGGATCAAAACGAGTAATTTCGTGTATAAAGTTTAATTAATATCCCATTAGTTTTGCCGGGAAACATCGATTCTTCCGATCTAGAAAGAGACAGAGATAGACGATCCGTGTTATGTTAAATATTTCAAGGTTCCTGATTCCACAAAATTATAAAAAGTATACGGCTGTGTAGCGGGGATCAAAACGAGTAATTTCGTGTATAAAGTTTAATTAATATCCTATTAGTTTGCCGGGAAACATCGATTATTCCGATCTAGAAAGAGACAGAGATAGACGATCCGTGTTATGTTAAATATTTCAAGGTTCCCGATTCCACAAAATTATAAAAAGTATACGGCTGTGTAGCGGGGATCAAAACGAGTAATTTCGTGTATAAAGTTTAATTAATATCCTATTAGTTTGCCGGGAAACATCGATTATTCCGATCTAGAAAGAGACAGAGATAGACGATCCGTGTTATGTTAAATATTTCAAGGTTCCCGATTCCACAAAATTATAAAAAGTATACGGCTGTGTAGCGGGGATCAAAACGAGTAATTTCGTGTATAAAGTTTAATTAATATCCTATTAGTTTGCCGGGAAACATCGATTATTCCGATCTAGAAAGAGACAGAGACAGTCGATCCGCGTTATGTTAAATATTTCAAGGTTCCCGATTCCACAAAATTATAAAAAGTATACGGCTGTGTAGCAGGGATCAAAACGAGTAATTTCGTGTATAAAGTTTAATTAATATCCCATTAGTTTGCCGGGAAACATCGATTCTTCCGATCTAGAAAGAGACAGAGACAGTCGATCCGCGTTATGATAAATATTTCAAGGTTCCCGATTCCACAAAATTATAAAAAGTATACGGCTGTGTAGCGGGGATCAAAACGAGTAATTTCATGTATAAAGTTTAATTAATCTCCCAATAGTTTGCCGGGAAACATCGATTATTCCGATCTAGAAAGAGACAGAGACAGTCGATCCGCGTTATGATAAATATTTCAAGGTTCCCGATTCCACAAAATTATAAAAAGTATACGGCTGTGTAGCGGGGATCAAAACGCGTAATTTCGTGTATAGAGTTTAATTAATATCCTATTAGTTTGCCGGGAAACATCGATTATTCCGATCTAGAAAGAGACAGAGGTAGACGATCCGTGTTATGTTAAATATTTCAAGGTTCCCGATTCCACAAAATTATAAAAAGTATACGGCTGTGTAGCGGGGATCAAAACGAGTAATTTCGTGTATAAAGTTTAATTAATATCCTATTAGTTTGCCGGGAAACATCGATTATTCCGATCTAGAAAGAGACAGAGACAGTCGATCCGCGTTATGTTAAATATTTCAAGGTTCCCGATTCCACAAAATTATAAAAAGTATACGGCTGTGTAGCAGGGATCAAAACGAGTAATTTCGTGTATAAAGTTTAATTAATATCCCATTAGTTTGCCGGGAAACATCGATTCTTCCGATCTAGAAAGAGACAGAGACAGTCGATCCGCGTTATGATAAATATTTCAAGGTTCCCGATTCCACAAAATTATAAAAAGTATACGGCTGTGTAGCGGGGATCAAAACGAGTAATTTCATGTATAAAGTTTAATTAATCTCCCAATAGTTTGCCGGGAAACATCGATTATTCCGATCTAGAAAGAGACAGAGACAGTCGATCCGCGTTATGATAAATATTTCAAGGTTCCCGATTCCACAAAATTATAAAAAGTATACGGCTATGTAGCGGGGATCAAAACGAGTAATTTCGTGTATAAAGTTTAATTAATATCCTATTAGTTTGCCGGGAAACATCGATTATTCCGATCTAGAAAGAGACAGAGATAGACGATCCGTGTTATGTTAAATATTTCAAGGTTCCCGATTCCAAAAAATTATAAAAAGTATACGGCTGTGTAGCGGGGATCAAAACGAGTAATTTCATGTATAAAGTTTAATTAAACTCCCATTAGTTTGCCGGGAAACATCGATTCTTCCGATCTAGAAAGAGACAGAGACAGTCGATCCGCGTTATGATAAATATTTCAAGGTTCCCGATTCCACAAAATTATAAAAAGTATACGGCTGTGTAGCAGGGATCCAAATGAGTAATTTCGTGTATAAAGTTTAATTAATATCCCATTAGTTTTGCCGGGAAACATCGATTCTTCCGATCTAGAAAGAGACAGAGATAGACGATCCGTGTTATGTTAAATATTTCAAGGTTCCCGATTCCACAAAATTATAAAAAGTATACGGCTGTGTAGCGGGGATCAAAACGAGTAATTTCGTGTATAAAGTTTAATTAATATCCCATTAGTTTTGCCGGGAAACATCGATTCTTCCGATCTAGAAAGAGACAGAGATAGACGATCCGTGTTATGTTAAATATTTCAAGGTTCCCGATTCCACAAAATTATAAAAAGTATACGGCTGTGTAGCGGGGATCAAAACGAGTAATTTCGTGTATAAAGTTTAATTAATATCCTATTAGTTTGCCGGGAAACATCGATTATTCCGATCTAGAAAGAGACAGAGATAGACGATCCGTGTTATGTTAAATATTTCAAGGTTCCCGATTCCACAAAATTATAAAAAGTATACGGCTGTGTAGCGGGGATCAAAACGAGTAATTTCGTGTATAAAGTTTAATTAATATCCTATTAGTTTGCCGGGAAACATCGATTATTCCGATCTAGAAAGAGACAGAGATAGACGATCCGTGTTATGTTAAATATTTCAAGGTTCCCGATTCCACAAAATTATAAAAAGTATACGGCTGTGTAGCGGGGATCAAAACGAGTAATTTCGTGTATAAAGTTTAATTAATATCCTATTAGTTTGCCGGGAAACATCGATTATTCCGATCTAGAAAGAGACAGAGACAGTCGATCCGCGTTATGTTAAATATTTCAAGGTTCCCGATTCCACAAAATTATAAAAAGTATACGGCTGTGTAGCAGGGATCAAAACGAGTAATTTCGTGTATAAAGTTTAATTAATATCCCATTAGTTTGCCGGGAAACATCGATTCTTCCGATCTAGAAAGAGACAGAGACAGTCGATCCGCGTTATGATAAATATTTCAAGGTTCCCGATTCCACAAAATTATAAAAAGTATACGGCTGTGTAGCGGGGATCAAAACGAGTAATTTCATGTATAAAGTTTAATTAATCTCCCAATAGTTTGCCGGGAAACATCGATTATTCCGATCTAGAAAGAGACAGAGACAGTCGATCCGCGTTATGATAAATATTTCAAGGTTCCCGATTCCACAAAATTATAAAAAGTATACGGCTGTGTAGCGGGGATCAAAACGAGTAATTTCGTGTATAGAGTTTAATTAATATCCTATTAGTTTGCCGGGAAACATCGATTATTCCGATCTAGAAAGAGACAGAGATAGACGATCCGTGTTATGTTAAATATTTCAAGGTTCCCGATTCCACAAAATTATAAAAAGTATACGGCTGTGTAGCGGGGATCAAAACGAGTAATTTCGTGTATAAAGTTTAATTAATATCCTATTAGTTTGCCGGGAAACATCGATTATTCCGATCTAGAAAGAGACAGAGACAGTCGATCCGCGTTATGTTAAATATTTCAAGGTTCCCGATTCCACAAAATTATAAAAAGTATACGGCTGTGTAGCGGGGATCAAAACGAGTAATTTCATATATAAAGTTTAATTAATCTCCCAATAGTTTGCCGGGAAACATCGATTATTCCGATCTAGAAAGAGACAGAGACAGTCGATCCGCGTTATGTTAAATATTTCAAGGTTCCCGATTCCACAAAATTATAAAAAGTATACGGCTGTGTAGCAGGGATCAAAACGAGTAATTTCGTGTATAAAGTTTAATTAATATCCCATTAGTTTGCCGGGAAACATCGATTCTTCCGATCTAGAAAGAGACAGAGACAGTCGATCCGCGTTATGATAAATATTTCAAGGTTCCCGATTCCACAAAATTATAAAAAGTATACGGCTGTGTAGCGGGGATCAAAACGAGTAATTTCGTGTATAAAGTTTAATTAATATCCTATTAGTTTGCCGGGAAACATCGATTATTCCGATCTAGAAAGAGACAGAGATAGACGATCCGTGTTATGTTAAATATTTCAAGGTTCCCGATTCCAAAAAATTATAAAAAGTATACGGCTGTGTAGCGGGGATCAAAACGAGTAATTTCATGTATAAAGTTTAATTAAACTCCCATTAGTTTGCCGTGAAACATCGATTCTTCCGATCTAGAAGGAGACAGAGACAGTCGATCCGCGTTATGATAAATATTTCAAGGTTCCCGATTCCACAAAATTATAAAAAGTATACGGCTGTGTAGCAGGGATCAAAACGAGTAATTTCGTGTATAAAGTTTAATTAATATCCCATTAGTTTTGCCGGGAAACATCGATTCTTCCGATCTAGAAAGAGACAGAGATAGACGATCCGTGTTATGTTAAATATTTCAAGGTTCCCGATTCCACAAAATTATAAAAAGTATACGGCTGTGTAGCGGGGATCAAAACGAGTAATTTCGTGTATAAAGTTTAATTAATATCCTATTAGTTTGCCGGGAAACATCGATTATTCCGATCTAGAAAGAGACAGAGATAGACGATCCGTGTTATGTTAAATATTTCAAGGTTCCCGATTCCACAAAATTATAAAAAGTATACGGCTGTGTAGCGGGGATCAAAACGAGTAATTTCGTGTATAAAGTTTAATTAATATCCTATTAGTTTGCCGGGAAACATCGATTATTCCGATCTAGAAAGAGACAGAGACAGTCGATCCGCGTTATGTTAAATATTTCAAGGTTCCCGATTCCACAAAATTATAAAAAGTATACGGCTGTGTAGCAGGGATCAAAACGAGTAATTTCGTGTATAAAGTTTAATTAATATCCCATTAGTTTGCCGGGAAACATCGATTCTTCCGATCTAGAAAGAGACAGAGACAGTCGATCCGCGTTATGATAAATATTTCAAGGTTCCCGATTCCACAAAATTATAAAAAGTATACGGCTGTGTAGCGGGGATCAAAACGAGTAATTTCATGTATAAAGTTTAATTAATCTCCCAATAGTTTGCCGGGAAACATCGATTATTCCGATCTAGAAAGAGACAGAGACAGTCGATCCGCGTTATGTTAAATATTTCAAGGTTCCCGATTCCACAAAATTATAAAAAGTATACGGCTGTGTAGCAGGGATCAAAACGAGTAATTTCGTGTATAAAGTTTAATTAATATCCCATTAGTTTGCCGGGAAACATCGATTCTTCCGATCTAGAAAGAGACAGAGACAGTCGATCCGCGTTATGATAAATATTTCAAGGTTCCCGATTCCACAAAATTATAAAAAGTATACGGCTGTGTAGCGGGGATCAAAATGAGTAATTTCGTGTATAAAGTTTAATTAATATCCTATTAGTTTGCCGGGAAACATCGATTATTCCGATCTAGAAAGAGACAGAGATAGACGATCCGTGTTATGTTAAATATTTCAAGGTTCCCGATTCCAAAAAATTATTAAAGTATACGGCTGTGTAGCGGGGATCAAAACGAGTAATTTCATGTATAAAGTTTAATTAATCTCCCAATAGTTTGCCGGGAAACATCGATTATTCCGATCTAGAAAGAGACAGAGACAGTCGATCCGCGTTATGATAAATATTTCAAGGTTCCCGATTCCACAAAATTATAAAAAGTATACGGCTGTATAGCGGGGATCAAAACGAGTAATTTCATGTATAAAGTTTAATTAAACTCCCAAGAGTTTGCCGGGAAACATCGATTCTTCCGATCTAGAAAGAGACAGAGACAGTCGATCCGCGTTATGTTAAATATTTCAAGGTTCCCGATTCCACAAAATTATAAAAAGTATACGGCTGTGTAGCAGGGATCAAAACGAGTAATTTCATGCACAAAGTTGAATTAAACTCCGAATAGTTTGCCGGGAAACATCGATTCTTCCGATCTAGAAAGAGACAGAGATACACGATCCGCCTTATGTCAAATATTTCATGGTTCCCGATTCCACAAAATTATAAAAAGTATACGGCTGTGTAGCGGGGATCAAAACGAGTAATTTCATGCACAAAGTTTAATTAAACTCCCAATAGTTTGCCGGAAAACATCGATTCTTCCGATCTAGAAAGAGACAGAGACAGTCGATCCGCGTTATGTTAAATATTTCAAGGTTTCCGATTCCACAAAATTATAAAAAGTATACGGCTGTGTAGCGGGGATCAAAACGAGTAATTTCGTGTATAAAGTTTAATTAATATCCTATTAGTTTGCCGGGAAACATCGATTATTCCGATCTAGAAAGAGACAGAGATAGACGATCCGTGTTATGTTAAATATTTCAAGGTTCCCGATTCCACAAAATTATAAAAAGTATACGGCTGTGTAGCGGGGATCAAAACGAGTAATTTCGTGTATAAAGTTTAATTAATATCCTATTAGTTTGCCGGGAAACATCGATTATTCCGATCTAGAAAGAGACAGAGATAGACGATCCGTGTTATGTTAAATATTTCAAGGTTCCCGATTCCACAAAATTATAAAAAGTATACGGCTGTGTAGCGGGGATCAAAACGAGTAATTTCGTGTATAAAGTTTAATTAATATCCTATTAGTTTGCCGGGAAACATCGATTACTCCGATCTAGAAAGAGACAGAGACAGTCGATCCGCGTTATGTTAAATATTTCAAGGTTCCCGATTCCACAAAATTATAAAAAGTATACGGCTGTGTAGCAGGGATCAAAACGAGTAATTTCGTGTATAAAGTTTAATTAATATCCCATTAGTTTGCCGGGAAACATCGATTCTTCCGATCTAGAAAGAGACAGAGACAGTCGATCCGCGTTATGATAAATATTTCAAGGTTCCCGATTCCACAAAATTATAAAAAGTATACGGCTGTGTAGCGGGGATCAAAACGAGTAATTTCATGTATAAAGTTTAATTAATCTCCCAATAGTTTGCCGGGAAACATCGATTATTCCGATCTAGAAAGAGACAGAGACAGTCGATCCGCGTTATGATAAATATTTCAAGGTTCCCGATTCCACAAAATTATAAAAAGTATACGGCTGTGTAGCGGGGATCAAAACGAGTAATTTCGTGTATAAAGTTTAATTAATATCCTATTAGTTTGCCGGGAAACATCGATTATTCCGATCTAGAAAGAGACAGAGATAGACGATCCGTGTTATGTTAAATATTTCAAGGTTCCCGATTCCACAAAATTATAAAAAGTATACGGCTGTGTAGCGGGGATCAAAACGAGTAATTTCGTGTATAAAGTTTAATTAATATCCTATTAGTTTGCCGGGAAACATCGATTATTCCGATCTAGAAAGAGACAGAGACAGTCGATCTGCGTTATGTTAAATATTTCAAGGTTCCCGATTCCACAAAATTATAAAAAGTATACGGCTGTGTAGCAGGGATCAAAACGAGTAATTTCGTGTATAAAGTTTAATTAATATCCCATTAGTTTGCCGGGAAACATCGATTCTTCCGGTCTAGAAAGAGACAGAGACAGTCGATCCGCGTTATGATAAATATTTCAAGGTTCCCGATTCCACAAAATTATAAAAAGTATACGGCTGTGTAGCGGGGATCAAAACGAGTAATTTCATGTATAAAGTTTAATTAATCTCCCAATAGTTTGCCGGGAAACATCGATTATTCCGATCTAGAAAGAGACAGAGACAGTCGATCCGCGTTATGATAAATATTTCAAGGTTCCCGATTCCACAAAATTATAAAAAGTATACGGCTGTGTAGCGGGGATCAAAACGAGTAATTTCATGTATAAAGTTTAATTAATCTCCCAATAGTTTGCCGGGAAACATCGATTATTCCGATCTAGAAAGAGACAGAGATAGACGATCCGTGTTATGTTAAATATTTCAAGGTTCCCGATTCCACAAAATTATAAAAAGTATACGGCTGTGTAGCGGGGATCAAAACGAGTAATTTCATGTATAAAGTTTAATTAATCTCCCAATAGTTTGCCGGGAAACATCGATTATTCCGATCTAGAAAGAGACAGAGACAGTCGATCCGCGTTATGTTAAATATTTCAAGGTTCCCGATTCCACAAAATTATAAAAAGTATACGGCTGTGTAGCGGGGATCAAAACGAGTAATTTCATGTATAAAGTTTAATTAATCTCCCAATAGTTTGCCGGGAAACATCGATTATTCCGATCTAGAAAGAGACAGAGACAGTCGATCCGCGTTATGTTAAATATTTCAAGGTTCCCGATTCCACAAAATTATAAAAAGTATACGGCTGTGTAGCAGGGATCAAAACGAGTAATTTCGTGTATAAAGTTTAATTAATATCCCATTAGTTTGCCGGGAAACATCGATTCTTCCGATCTAGAAAGAGACAGAGATACACGATCCGCGTTATGATAAATATTTCAAGGTTCCCGATTCCACAAAATTATAAAAAGTATACGGCTGTGTAGCGGGGATCAAAACGAGTAATTTCGTGTATAAAGTTTAATTAATATCCTATTAGTTTGCCGGGAAACATCGATTATTCCGATCTAGAAAGAGACAGAGATAGACGATCCGTGTTATGTTAAATATTTCAAGGTTCCCGATTCCAAAAAATTATAAAAAGTATACGGCTGTGTAGCGGGGATCAAAACGAGTAATTTCATGTATAAAGTTTAATTAAACTCCCATTAGTTTGCCGGGAAACATCGATTCTTCCGATCTAGAAAGAGACAGAGACAGTCGATCCGCGTTATGATAAATATTTCAAGGTTCCCGATTCCACAAAATTATAAAAAGTATACGGCTGTGTAGCAGGGATCAAAACGAGTAATTTCGTGTATAAAGTTTAATTAATATCCCATTAGTTTTGCCGGGAAACATCGATTCTTCCGATCTAGAAAGAGACAGAGATAGACGATCCGTGTTATGTTAAATATTTCAAGGTTCCCGATTCCACAAAATTATAAAAAGTATACGGCTGTGTAGCGGGGATCAAAACGAGTAATTTCGTGTATAAAGTTTAATTAATATCCTATTAGTTTGCCGGGAAACATCGATTATTCCGATCTAGAAAGAGACAGAGACAGTCGATCCGCGTTATGTTAAATATTTCAAGGTTCCCGATTCCACAAAATTATAAAAAGTATACGGCTGTGTAGCAGGGATCAAAACGAGTAATTTCGTGTATAAAGTTTAATTAATATCCCATTAGTTTGCCGGGAAACATCGATTCTTCCGATCTAGAAAGAGACAGAGACAGTCGATCCGCGTTATGATAAATATTTCAAGGTTCCCGATTCCACAAAATTATAAAAAGTATACGGCTGTGTAGCGGGGATCAAAACGAGTAATTTCGTGTATAAAGTTTAATTAATATCCTATTAGTTTGCCGGAAACATCGATTATTCCGATCTAGAAAGAGACAGAGATAGACGATCCGTGTTATGTTAAATATTTCAAGGTTCCCGATTCCACAAAATTATAAAAAGTATACGGCTGTGTAGCGGGGATCAAAACGAGTAATTTCGTGTATAAAGTTTAATTAATATCCTATTAGTTTGCCGGGAAACATCGATTATTCCGATCTAGAAAGAGACAGAGACAGTCGATCCGCGTTATGTTAAATATTTCAAGGTTCCCGATTCCACAAAATTATAAAAAGTATACGGCTGTGTAGCAGGGATCAAAACGAGTAATTTCGTGTATAAAGTTTAATTAATATCCCAGTAGTTTGCCGGGAAACATCGATTCTTCCGATCTAGAAAGAGACAGAGACAGTCGATCCGCGTTATGATAAATATTTCAAGGTTCCCGATTCCACAAAATTATAAAAAGTATACGGCTGTGTAGCGGGGATCAAAACGAGTAATTTCATGTATAAAGTTTAATTAATCTCCCAATAGTTTGCCGGGAAACATCGATTATTCCGATCTAGAAAGAGACAGAGACAGTCGATCCGCGTTATGATAAATATTTCAAGGTTCCCGATTCCACAAAATTATAAAAAGTATACGGCTGTGTAGCGGGGATCAAAACGAGTAATTTCGTGTATAAAGTTTAATTAATATCCTATTAGTTTGCCGGGAAACATCGATTATTCCGATCTAGAAAGAGACAGAGATAGACGATCCGTGTTATGTTAAATATTTCAAGGTTCCCGATTCCACAAAATTATAAAAAGTATACGGCTGTGTAGCGGGGATCAAAACGAGTAATTTCGTGTATAAAGTTTAATTAATATCCTATTAGTTTGCCGGGAAACATCGATTATTCCGATCTAGAAAGAGACAGAGATAGACGATCCGTGTTATGTTAAATATTTCAAGGTTCCCGATTCCACAAAATTATAAAAAGTATACGGCTGTGTAGCGGGGATCAAAACGAGTAATTTCGTGTATAAAGTTTAATTAATATCCTATTAGTTTGCCGGGAAACATCGATTATTCCGATCTAGAAAGAGACAGAGACAGTCGATCCGCGTTATGTTAAATATTTCAAGGTTCCCGATTCCACAAAATTATAAAAAGTATACGGCTGTGTAGCAGGGATCAAAACGAGTAATTTCGTGTATAAAGTTTAATTAATATCCCATTAGTTTGCCGGGAAACATCGATTCTTCCGATCTAGAAAGAGACAGAGACAGTCGATCCGCGTTATGATAAATATTTCAAGGTTCCCGATTCCACAAAATTATAAAAAGTATACGGCTGTGTAGCAGGGATCAAAACGAGTAATTTCGTGTATAAAGTTTAATTAATATCCCATTAGTTTGCCGGGAAACATCGATTCTTCCGATCTAGAAAGAGACAGAGATAGACGATCCGTGTTATGTTAAATATTTCAAGGTTCCCGATTCCAAAAAATTATAAAAAGTATACGGCTGTGTAGCGGGGATCAAAACGAGTAATTTCATGTATAAAGTTTAATTAAACTCCCATTAGTTTGCCGGGAAACATCGATTCTTCCGATCTAGAAAGAGACAGAGACAGTCGATCCGCGTTATGATAAATATTTCAAGGTTCCCGATTCCACAAAATTATAAAAAGTATACGGCTGTGTAGCAGGGATCCAAATGAGTAATTTCGTGTATAAAGTTTAATTAATATCCCATTAGTTTTGCCGGGAAACATCGATTCTTCCGATCTAGAAAGAGACAGAGATAGACGATCCGTGTTATGTTAAATATTTCAAGGTTCCCGATTCCACAAAATTATAAAAAGTATACGGCTGTGTAGCGGGGATCAAAACGAGTAATTTCGTGTATAAAGTTTAATTAATATCCCATTAGTTTTGCCGGGAAACATCGATTCTTCCGATCTAGAAAGAGACAGAGATAGACGATCCGTGTTATGTTAAATATTTCAAGGTTCCTGATTCCACAAAATTATAAAAAGTATACGGCTGTGTAGCGGGGATCAAAACGAGTAATTTCGTGTATAAAGTTTAATTAATATCCTATTAGTTTGCCGGGAAACATCGATTATTCCGATCTAGAAAGAGACAGAGATAGACGATCCGTGTTATGTTAAATATTTCAAGGTTCCCGATTCCACAAAATTATAAAAAGTATACGGCTGTGTAGCGGGGATCAAAACGAGTAATTTCGTGTATAAAGTTTAATTAATATCCTATTAGTTTGCCGGGAAACATCGATTATTCCGATCTAGAAAGAGACAGAGATAGACGATCCGTGTTATGTTAAATATTTCAAGGTTCCCGATTCCACAAAATTATAAAAAGTATACGGCTGTGTAGCGGGGATCAAAACGAGTAATTTCGTGTATAAAGTTTAATTAATATCCTATTAGTTTGCCGGGAAACATCGATTATTCCGATCTAGAAAGAGACAGAGACAGTCGATCCGCGTTATGTTAAATATTTCAAGGTTCCCGATTCCACAAAATTATAAAAAGTATACGGCTGTGTAGCAGGGATCAAAACGAGTAATTTCGTGTATAAAGTTTAATTAATATCCCATTAGTTTGCCGGGAAACATCGATTCTTCCGATCTAGAAAGAGACAGAGACAGTCGATCCGCGTTATGATAAATATTTCAAGGTTCCCGATTCCACAAAATTATAAAAAGTATACGGCTGTGTAGCGGGGATCAAAACGAGTAATTTCATGTATAAAGTTTAATTAATCTCCCAATAGTTTGCCGGGAAACATCGATTATTCCGATCTAGAAAGAGACAGAGACAGTCGATCCGCGTTATGATAAATATTTCAAGGTTCCCGATTCCACAAAATTATAAAAAGTATACGGCTGTGTAGCGGGGATCAAAACGAGTAATTTCGTGTATAGAGTTTAATTAATATCCTATTAGTTTGCCGGGAAACATCGATTATTCCGATCTAGAAAGAGACAGAGATAGACGATCCGTGTTATGTTAAATATTTCAAGGTTCCCGATTCCACAAAATTATAAAAAGTATACGGCTGTGTAGCGGGGATCAAAACGAGTAATTTCGTGTATAAAGTTTAATTAATATCCTATTAGTTTGCCGGGAAACATCGATTATTCCGATCTAGAAAGAGACAGAGACAGTCGATCCGCGTTATGTTAAATATTTCAAGGTTCCCGATTCCACAAAATTATAAAAAGTATACGGCTGTGTAGCAGGGATCAAAACGAGTAATTTCGTGTATAAAGTTTAATTAATATCCCATTAGTTTGCCGGGAAACATCGATTCTTCCGATCTAGAAAGAGACAGAGACAGTCGATCCGCGTTATGATAAATATTTCAAGGTTCCCGATTCCACAAAATTATAAAAAGTATACGGCTGTGTAGCGGGGATCAAAACGAGTAATTTCATGTATAAAGTTTAATTAATCTCCCAATAGTTTGCCGGGAAACATCGATTATTCCGATCTAGAAAGAGACAGAGACAGTCGATCCGCGTTATGATAAATATTTCAAGGTTCCCGATTCCACAAAATTATAAAAAGTATACGGCTATGTAGCGGGGATCAAAACGAGTAATTTCGTGTATAAAGTTTAATTAATATCCTATTAGTTTGCCGGGAAACATCGATTATTCCGATCTAGAAAGAGACAGAGATAGACGATCCGTGTTATGTTAAATATTTCAAGGTTCCCGATTCCAAAAAATTATAAAAAGTATACGGCTGTGTAGCGGGGATCAAAACGAGTAATTTCATGTATAAAGTTTAATTAAACTCCCATTAGTTTGCCGGGAAACATCGATTCTTCCGATCTAGAAAGAGACAGAGACAGTCGATCCGCGTTATGATAAATATTTCAAGGTTCCCGATTCCACAAAATTATAAAAAGTATACGGCTGTGTAGCAGGGATCCAAATGAGTAATTTCGTGTATAAAGTTTAATTAATATCCCATTAGTTTTGCCGGGAAACATCGATTCTTCCGATCTAGAAAGAGACAGAGATAGACGATCCGTGTTATGTTAAATATTTCAAGGTTCCCGATTCCACAAAATTATAAAAAGTATACGGCTGTGTAGCGGGGATCAAAACGAGTAATTTCGTGTATAAAGTTTAATTAATATCCCATTAGTTTTGCCGGGAAACATCGATTCTTCCGATCTAGAAAGAGACAGAGATAGACGATCCGTGTTATGTTAAATATTTCAAGGTTCCCGATTCCACAAAATTATAAAAAGTATACGGCTGTGTAGCGGGGATCAAAACGAGTAATTTCGTGTATAAAGTTTAATTAATATCCTATTAGTTTGCCGGGAAACATCGATTATTCCGATCTAGAAAGAGACAGAGATAGACGATCCGTGTTATGTTAAATATTTCAAGGTTCCCGATTCCACAAAATTATAAAAAGTATACGGCTGTGTAGCGGGGATCAAAACGAGTAATTTCGTGTATAAAGTTTAATTAATATCCTATTAGTTTGCCGGGAAACATCGATTATTCCGATCTAGAAAGAGACAGAGATAGACGATCCGTGTTATGTTAAATATTTCAAGGTTCCCGATTCCACAAAATTATAAAAAGTATACGGCTGTGTAGCGGGGATCAAAACGAGTAATTTCGTGTATAAAGTTTAATTAATATCCTATTAGTTTGCCGGGAAACATCGATTATTCCGATCTAGAAAGAGACAGAGACAGTCGATCCGCGTTATGTTAAATATTTCAAGGTTCCCGATTCCACAAAATTATAAAAAGTATACGGCTGTGTAGCAGGGATCAAAACGAGTAATTTCGTGTATAAAGTTTAATTAATATCCCATTAGTTTGCCGGGAAACATCGATTCTTCCGATCTAGAAAGAGACAGAGACAGTCGATCCGCGTTATGATAAATATTTCAAGGTTCCCGATTCCACAAAATTATAAAAAGTATACGGCTGTGTAGCGGGGATCAAAACGAGTAATTTCATGTATAAAGTTTAATTAATCTCCCAATAGTTTGCCGGGAAACATCGATTATTCCGATCTAGAAAGAGACAGAGACAGTCGATCCGCGTTATGATAAATATTTCAAGGTTCCCGATTCCACAAAATTATAAAAAGTATACGGCTGTGTAGCGGGGATCAAAACGAGTAATTTCGTGTATAGAGTTTAATTAATATCCTATTAGTTTGCCGGGAAACATCGATTATTCCGATCTAGAAAGAGACAGAGATAGACGATCCGTGTTATGTTAAATATTTCAAGGTTCCCGATTCCACAAAATTATAAAAAGTATACGGCTGTGTAGCGGGGATCAAAACGAGTAATTTCGTGTATAAAGTTTAATTAATATCCTATTAGTTTGCCGGGAAACATCGATTATTCCGATCTAGAAAGAGACAGAGACAGTCGATCCGCGTTATGTTAAATATTTCAAGGTTCCCGATTCCACAAAATTATAAAAAGTATACGGCTGTGTAGCGGGGATCAAAACGAGTAATTTCATATATAAAGTTTAATTAATCTCCCAATAGTTTGCCGGGAAACATCGATTATTCCGATCTAGAAAGAGACAGAGACAGTCGATCCGCGTTATGTTAAATATTTCAAGGTTCCCGATTCCACAAAATTATAAAAAGTATACGGCTGTGTAGCAGGGATCAAAACGAGTAATTTCGTGTATAAAGTTTAATTAATATCCCATTAGTTTGCCGGGAAACATCGATTCTTCCGATCTAGAAAGAGACAGAGACAGTCGATCCGCGTTATGATAAATATTTCAAGGTTCCCGATTCCACAAAATTATAAAAAGTATACGGCTGTGTAGCGGGGATCAAAACGAGTAATTTCGTGTATAAAGTTTAATTAATATCCTATTAGTTTGCCGGGAAACATCGATTATTCCGATCTAGAAAGAGACAGAGATAGACGATCCGTGTTATGTTAAATATTTCAAGGTTCCCGATTCCAAAAAATTATAAAAAGTATACGGCTGTGTAGCGGGGATCAAAACGAGTAATTTCATGTATAAAGTTTAATTAAACTCCCATTAGTTTGCCGTGAAACATCGATTCTTCCGATCTAGAAGGAGACAGAGACAGTCGATCCGCGTTATGATAAATATTTCAAGGTTCCCGATTCCACAAAATTATAAAAAGTATACGGCTGTGTAGCAGGGATCAAAACGAGTAATTTCGTGTATAAAGTTTAATTAATATCCCATTAGTTTTGCCGGGAAACATCGATTCTTCCGATCTAGAAAGAGACAGAGATAGACGATCCGTGTTATGTTAAATATTTCAAGGTTCCCGATTCCACAAAATTATAAAAAGTATACGGCTGTGTAGCGGGGATCAAAACGAGTAATTTCGTGTATAAAGTTTAATTAATATCCTATTAGTTTGCCGGGAAACATCGATTATTCCGATCTAGAAAGAGACAGAGATAGACGATCCGTGTTATGTTAAATATTTCAAGGTTCCCGATTCCACAAAATTATAAAAAGTATACGGCTGTGTAGCGGGGATCAAAACGAGTAATTTCGTGTATAAAGTTTAATTAATATCCTATTAGTTTGCCGGGAAACATCGATTATTCCGATCTAGAAAGAGACAGAGACAGTCGATCGGCGTTATGTTAAATATTTCAAGGTTCCCGATTCCACAAAATTATAAAAAGTATACGGCTGTGTAGCAGGGATCAAAACGAGTAATTTCGTGTATAAAGTTTAATTAATATCCCATTAGTTTGCCGGGAAACATCGATTCTTCCGATCTAGAAAGAGACAGAGACAGTCGATCCGCGTTATGATAAATATTTCAAGGTTCCCGATTCCACAAAATTATAAAAAGTATACGGCTGTGTAGCGGGGATCAAAACGAGTAATTTCGTGTATAAAGTTTAATTAATATCCTATTAGTTTGCCGGGAAACATCGATTATTCCGATCTAGAAAGAGACAGAGATAGACGATCCGTGTTATGTTAAATATTTCAAGGTTCCCGATTCCAAAAAATTATTAAAGTATACGGCTGTGTAGCGGGGATCAAAACGAGTAATTTCATGTATAAAGTTTAATTAATCTCCCAATAGTTTGCCGGGAAACATCGATTATTCCGATCTAGAAAGAGACAGAGACAGTCGATCCGCGTTATGATAAATATTTCAAGGTTCCCGATTCCACAAAATTATAAAAAGTATACGGCTGTGTAGCGGGGATCAAAACGAGTAATTTCGTGTATAAAGTTTAATTAATATCCTATTAGTTTGCCGGGAAACATCGATAGTTCGATCGCGCGAGAGAGACAGAGAAACGAACAGTCTTTTTTTCGATTTACGGCTAAAATAAATTTTTCTCATTTTATTCAATAACATATTCTTGCTTAGATAACTTTTTTTACATAGGGATTAAGCATTTAGAACGATATAATGTTTAAAATAAGGGCACTTTACTCTTGACATTTTACGGTTTTTTCAATTTTCTGGAAAATCCTATCATTAGATTTTTTTAAAAATACGATATTCTTGCTTAACTAACGTTTCTACATAGGGATTAAGCATTTAGAACGAAATCTAATGTCAGAAAATGGCACTTTACTCTTGACATTTTTCGGTTTTTTCAATTTTCTGGAAAATCCTATCATTAGATTTTTTTAAAAATACGATATTCTTGCTTAACTAACGTTTCTACATAGGGATTAAGCATTTAGAACGAAATCTAATGTCAGAAAATGGCACTTTACTCTTGACATTTTTCGGTTTTTTCAATTTTCTGGAAAATCCTATCATTAGATTTTTTTAAAAATACGATATTCTTGCTTAACTAACGTTTCTACATAGGGATTAAGCATTTAGAACGAAATCTAATGTCAGAAAATGGCACTTTACTCTTGACATTTTTCGGTTTTTTCAATTTTCTGGAAAATCCTATCATTAGATTTTTTTAAAAATACGATATTCTTGCTTAACTAACGTTTCTACATAGGGATTAAGCATTTAGAACGAAATCTAATGTAGGAAAATGGTACTTTACTCTTGATCGGTACGTTGGGACTTAGAAAATATTCGGGCGTACGCGGCGCGCTCGGCGCTTTGAACAGCTCCGGTGTCCCCATTATTTTCGATTTACGGCTAAAATAAATTTTTCTAATTTTTTTCAATAACATATTCTTGCTTAAATAACTTTTTTACATAGGGATTAAGCATTTAGAACGATACATTGTTTAAAATAAGGGCACTTTACTCTTGACATTTTACGGTTTTTTCAATTTTCTGGAAAATCCTATCATTAGATTTTTTTAAAAATACGATATTCTTGCTTAACTAACGTTTCTACATAGGGATTAAGCATTTAGAACGAAATCTAATGTCAGAAAATGGCACTTTACTCTTGACATTTTTCGGTTTTTTCAATTTTCTGGAAAATCCTATCATTAGATTTTTTTAAAAATACGATATTCTTGCTTAACTAACGTTTCTACATAGGGATTAAGCATTTAGAACGAAATCTAATGTAGGAAAATGGTACTTTACTCTTGATCGGTACGATGGGACTTAGAAAATATTCGGGCGTACGCGGCGCGCTTTTTTTTTTTGTTTAACGTGGGGGAAATCTGCTGGTCAGACACCCCCGTCCCGCCCGAGGGGCGGGGCGGGGGTAGTGCGGGTTTTGACCCGCTAAAACCCCCACGGCGGCCTAGGGCGCTGGCGAGTAGCGGGGGAGCCACGGGAACTCTTACAGAACACAACCGCGGCTCCCCCTCGCCTGGCCGGCCACCAGGATGGAATGGCGATGGCCGGCCGCGTCCCGGGGGGGAGATTTATACTCCCCCCATGAATCATCTTGCTTCGGCGGTGCGGGGGACCGCACCCCACACCGCCTCGTCACTCCCACTATGGGGAGGACAGCTTCAGTTGGGGGGGGGGTTGGCGGGCGGCGGGCAATTAAACCAGTAATCTGGTACACCCGCCGCCCGCCTATTCTCATCTGCTCGGGGAGGGGGGCTCTAGGCGTGGGCGCACACGCCGCACCCCCCGCTCACGGCGACCCCGCTTGGCAGCCTCCTTCTGCAGCATCACCTGTTCGCAGAAGGCGATGGCTGCCGCCCATTTTCTTGGGCTCTCCAGCATGGCCCCAACTAAGCTGGAGAGAGCGAGGTCGCGACCAACTTCCCGTCTTAGGACTCGGCGCAGCACTGAAAAGGCGGGGCATACCTCCAGTGTATGCTGCGCCGAGTCCTCCTCCGCGCCACAGTGGTGGCACACCGTCGTCGCTTCCCGACCGATGCGACACAGGTACACACCGAAGCAGCCATGCCCGGTGAACACCTGCGTCGCACGGTAGGTGAGCCTGCCAAACCGCCTCTCCCGCCACGAGGTGAAGTGTGGCAGGAGAGCCCCAGGGACGCGCTCGCCGGCATGGGAACAAAGCTCCGCATGCCATCTGGCGAGCGCTAGTCCCCGGGCCTGGAGTTCGAAGCCGTCGACCGCCTCCTGCTCCGGCGGGTCCCCCCGAGCCCGGCCAGCGATGCATATGCGCCTATAGACATAGGCGCGCATCGCCGCCTGCAGCTCGAAGGGAATTTCTCCCGCCAGAGCAAGCGCCGCCACGGTAGACGCGGTGCGGTAACCCCGTATGAGGCGAAGGGCCATTTGCCTCTGAAGCCGGCGCAACAACAAAGTGATGCGCCGGCTTGCCCTCGCGGACGGCCCCCAGATCGGGGCGCCGTACAAGGCCATGGACCGCACCACGCCCAGGTATAGGCGACGCACCATGTTATCCGGTCCCCCGAGATTGGGCAACAGGCGGCCGAGCGAGGCCGCCGCCCTCTCAACTCGGGGGACGAGGCGGCCGAAATGCGCCCCGAATCTCCAGTGGCTGTCGAGGATCAGTCCGAGATACTTGATCTCGGACTTCACCTCGACGCAGGCTCCTCCAACCCAGATCCACGATCCGGACGGTGGCCGCGACCGAGGCCGTCCAAACCAGACGGCCTCGGCCTTCTCCGGGGCCATCTTCAGCCCCAGATCGTGGATCTTCGCGACGACGGCTGCCACCGCAACCTCCGCTCGTCGGATGGTCCTCTCGAAGGTGTCCCCGACGGTGACCACTAACGTGTCGTCCGCATAGCAGACGACAGTGGCACCGTCGGGCAGGGAGGCCCTCAGGACTGCGTTATATCCCAGGTCCCACAGGAGTGGTCCTAACACGGACCCCTGTGGGACCCCGCAGTCCACTTCCCTCCGTATCGTCCCGTACCGGCCCGGGTATTCCACCCACCTGTCCCGCAGGTAGGCCCCGATCACCCGCCTCAGATAGGGAGGCACCTGGTGTTCAACCAGGGCCTCCCTAATGGCGGACCAGGGCAGGGTGTTAAATGCATTGACGATGTCGATCGACACCGCCAAACACACCCCGCCCCGTGCCACGGCATTGTCCGAGAGGGACTTTAGACGGTCGATTGCGTCGACCGTCGATCGCCCCTCCCGAAAGCCGAACTGGCAGTCCGCCAGATCGGGGCCAACGCGGGACAGGTGCCTGGCGAGGCGGGCAGCAATGATCTTTTCAAAGATCTTGCCCACCTCGTCCAGGAGGCAAATGGGCCGGTACGCGGAGGGAGAATCCGCAGGCCTCCCATCCTTCTTTAAGAGGACCATCCGACTTCTCCTCCAGAGGTCCGGGAACACCCCGGACCTCAGGAGCCCGGAGAAGAGGCTTCTGAGCCTCCCGCCCAGGACGCTCATGGCAAGCAACCAGACCCGGCCGGGGATACCGTCCGGCCCCGGGGCAGTATTCTTGCCCCGAAGCCATTTGACTACCCCGGCCATTTCCTCCGGCGCGACCTCCAGATCCGGGGACCACTCATGTCCCTCTAGCTGAGGGACGGGCCGGGACGCCTCCCCGCTGACGGGGAATAGCGCGTCCACGACCCGTCCGAGCATCCCCGGATCCAGGCTTTCCGTCAGAGGGGGCGCCCAGGGACGTAAACGTCCCATCGCCATTTTGTATGGGCGCCCCCACGGATCTCGGTTCAGAGACCCGAGAAAGTCGCGCCAGGCCTGGCTCTTCGCCTGCCTGATGGCCAGCTGCAGGGCGACCACCTTCTCCCTGTATCGCCCATACAGCTGGATAGCCAGCTCCACGTCGGAACGTCGTCGTCGACGGGCGCGGGCGCACTGGCGCCGCGCGCGGACGCACTCTGTGCGTAAATCCGCTATCGCGCGCGACCACCAGTACACCGCCTTCCTCGGGAAGACCCTGGCCCGGGGCATGGCGACGTCGCAAATCGACGTCATTGCGCCCCGGAACCAATGGGCCTCCCTTGTCCCGTCGACTGGCCCGGCCGGTGTTGCCGGCCAGGCCACGACGTGGGCTGCCGCCATCAGAGCGTCCCGGTCGAGGCGCTTCAGCGCCCACCGTGGCTGAGGCGATCCCTCATCAGCGGGGCGACGTCGGGGCGTCGATGGGGCGGCGGAGAGGCCGAGAACAATGTATCTGTGGTCGGACAGCGTCTCGACCTCCTCCGCCACCCTCCACCCCGTAATACGGCGCACGGCTGGGGGCGTTGCCCATGACAGGTCAACGATGGACCCCCCGTTATACCGCACGCACGTATGGACCGAGCCCGTGTTTAGAAGACAGAGTCCGAGTCCCGCCGCCCAATCAAGCACCTCCCGGCCCCTCGGGTCCGTCCTGGGGGAACCCCAAGCTGAAGACTTGGCGTTGAAGTCCCCCAGGACCAGCACCGGACGTGGCTGGCAGCGAGAGACGCATCTCCCCACCACGTCCAGATACTGTTCATACTCCACGAGGGACCACCTCGGAGGTGCGTAGATCGCCACAACCACGGTGCCGCCCCAGTCAACGGCCAGGTATCCCCGGCCGCGCTCGATAACGGAGCACGCCGGGGACCCCGGCCGGCCTGCCCATATTATAACGACGGAGCCGTCCAAGTCCCCCATCCAATGTGGATGGTCGGGGACCCGGTACGGCTCCGCCGCTACGGACAACCCGGCACCCCGCTCGGCCAGGAATTGCACAAAAAGGTCTTGTGCCCTGACCGAGCGGTTCAGGTTGGCCTGAATAATAGGGCCAGTAGGCCCCATTACTCCGGCGCCTCAATCTCCATCGCCGCCGCGGGAGCGGTGGCGTCTGGGGTTTTATCAGCCCCAACCGCCCCCGCGGGCGTGACGGTGGCATCCCTGGGTGCCGGATCTTTTGTATTAGTAGCTGCCACGGCGGCTGCCGCCTTGGCCGTCGTGGTTCTCCTCCCCCTGCTCCCTCTGCCGCGTCTCGCGCTGGCAGGGCACGCCCGGCTGCCGAGGCGGTGGCCGGCCGGCTTGCCAGCACCCGCGCAAAGCGGGCACTTTGGCTGTTCAGTGCAGCCAGCCACCCTGTGGTCCTGACTGCCGCACCCAAAACAGCAGCCGGACCGATCCTCGGCCGCAGTGCACCGCTGCCTCGTGTGGCCTAAGCCAAAGCAGCGGTAGCACTGCAAGGGGCGGGCGCTGAGGGCCTCCACCGTCGCCTGGGTCCAGCCCACTGTCAATTTGCCAGCGACCGCAACTTTGCGCGCGGCCGCAGCAGGGCACTGGACCCAGAGGGTGCCCAAACCAGAGGGGGAAGACCGGATTTCGCCGGTCTTCACATCCCCCCGGTCGCACCCTCCCACACGGGCGACAGCTGCGGCGACCTCCACCGGCGTGGTCGAGTCGACCAGGCCGCGCACCCTAAGGTCGGCCTTTTTGATTGGGCGCGCGACCTTCACGCCGGTCCCTGCCAGCGCGTCAGCCATCTTAGAGGCCAGGGCAGTGGCCTTGGCTGCTCCATCAGCTCCGGGGACCTCTAAAATTATTGCCCCCGTCACCGCTCTCCTGGGCTTCAGCGAGGCGATGCCAAGTTCTGCCAGGTCTATTTTGGACCTGGCAGTGGCCATCGCCTCGGCGTAACTCATCGCCCCGCCGGCCGGTACCGTTAGAGTAACGGCAGCCGTGCGGGGCGGACGTGGCGGCAGGGGAGCCCTTTTGGGAGCAGCCGGTGCCACCCGCTTCGCCGCCCTCTCGGTCAAAGCAGCCTTGGCAGCTGCCGCAGGTTTATCTGCGGCAGCCGCCCTTTTGGCCTGCCGACCAACTACCTTTGACCACACCTCAGTTGGAGGTGTGGTGGAGGGCGGCGCAACAGTGGGGGCGGGCTGCATTTGTGTCGCCTTAGCGACCACAGTCTCTCCCCCACTGCCACCCTTTTTCTTTCCCCCCCTCCTGTCCATCGGCAGGGGTGGGGCGGGCGGCACGGGTGCCGCCGATCGCGGGCCTCGCACCCGCGGGACCAGCTCCCTTCTGAACGATGCCAATTTGGCGTCGATAAGGGAGCCGATCTGTGCCAGCAAGTCGGCTGGCACAGCCGCGGGTGGGGGCGAGGACCCTCCTCGCCCAGGGGACTGGGGCCCCCGAGCGCTGATAACCGGCAGCAACCCCTTGCCCCCATCAGGAGGCAGCGGCGGAGCCATCCCGTCAACAGCCGGCCCCGCCTCCACCGCTTGACGGAGTCGGGCGACCTCCGCCCGCAACTCCGCCAATTGCTCTCGCAATTGAGCGTTCTCGGCCTCCAACAGCCGGGTGGCGCTGGGAGCCGACCGAACTGCCAGCTCCGCAACGCCCACCCGGCTGCTCAGGGCCGCCGTCCGGAGGGACCGCACCGCACTGGCCTTCAGCCCCGTCGCGGCATTGGATATCCTGGCCACATCGCCCAGGCACTCCATTACCGCGGCCGCAACGTCCCGCGTCGGGCGGCCCCGGAAATCCGCAGCGACCTCGACCTCGTCCGGAAGCGGGTCGCTCGAACTCGCGGGCCTCGGTCCCGGGGCAACCGGGTCGAAAATGCCCGCTATGAGGCTTCTTTCAGCCTCAGCCTGTTTGCGTTTGGCCTCTTGGAGGCCAACGTATTGCCCGGTCGTCGGTGGCCGGCCCCGTTTCCTCGTGGAGGTGCCCGGGACGCTCTGCGACGAGTGGTGGGAGGAGACGGAGAAGTCCGACTCCTCCCCCCCGTCGCAGTCGCCAAGGCCCTCCGCAGGCCTCTTTGCGCCGCGTGTTGCAGAATGCCTCCGCGACACCGGCTCTGTACATCTTTTGAGGCGCACGATAGGCCCGCGCACCTCCACCTCACGCTCGTTTCCCCCCTCCCCGGTTGTATTTGAAAAAGAATCCATATCTGATCCCACGAGTGTGGTCGGAAAGGAGGTCACCCCGGGTAGAGCCGCCATACCCGGGGAAGGCTAATACGCCCGGGGGGTCGCCAGGTACCCCGGGGTTGTCCGCTAACGATTGGTGCACCCACCAACCATAGCTGGCGCTTACTCCAGCTACGCCCTCTTCACCGCGCAACACTGCTTGGGGCTAGGGATTTTTTAGAGAGGTTGTCATCCTCGCGGTCCGGCCGGTTAAGGCAAGACCCCCGTTCCTGTAAAACATGACCACAGGTTTACGGTATGTGTCCGACTTTAGTTGGCCCCTCACCTCAAGCCACTCCGGCTAGGTAGAACCTGCCAGGGAATAAAATCCCCACCGGCACAGCCTTGAGGATCATTAGGGCACGAAGCCCCCCCACCACGACAAGGTAGCGGACACGGGGGGGGTACGCGGCGCGCTCGGCGCTTTGAACAGCTCCGGTGTCCCCATTATTTTCGATTTACGGCTAAAATAAATTTTTCTAATTTTTTTCAATAACATATTCTTGCTTAAATAACTTTTTTACATAGGGATTAAGCATTTAGAACGATACATTGTTTAAAATAAGGGCACTTTACTCTTGACATTTTACGGTTTTTTCAATTTTCTGAAAAATCCTATCATTAGATTTTTTTAAAAATACGATATTCTTGCTTAACTAACGTTTCTACATAAGGATTAAGCATTTAGAACGAAATCTAATGTCAGAAAATGGCACTTTACTCTTGACATTTTTCGGTTTTTTCAATTTTCTGGAAAATCCTATCATTAGATTTTTTTAAAAATACGATATTCTTGCTTAACTAACGTTTCTACATAGGGATTAAGCATTTAGAACGAAATCTAATGTAGGAAAATGGTACTTTACTCTTGATCGGTACGTTGGGACTTAGAAAATATTCGGGCGTACGCGGCGCGCTCGGCGCTTTGAACAGCTCCGGTGTCCCCATTATTTTCGATTTACGGCTAAAATAAATTTTTCTAATTTTTTTCAATAACATATTCTTGCTTAAATAACTTTTTTACATAGGGATTAAGCATTTAGAACGATACATTGTTTAAAATAAGGGCACTTTACTCTTGACATTTTACGGTTTTTTCAATTTTCTGAAAAATCCTATCATTAGATTTTTTTAAAAATACGATATTCTTGCTTAACTAACGTTTCTACATAGGGATTAAGCATTTAGAACGAAATCTAATGTCAGAAAATGGCACTTTACTCTTGACATTTTTCGGTTTTTTCAATTTTCTGGAAAATCCTATCATTAGATTTTTTTAAAAATACGATATTCTTGCTTAACTAACGTTTTTACATAGGGATTAAGCATTTAGAACGAAATCTAATGTAGGAAAATGGTACTTTACTCTTGATCGGTACGTTGGGACTTAGAAAATATTCGGGCGTACGCGGCGCGCTCGGCGCTTTGAACAGCTCCGGTGTCCCCATTATTTTCGATTTACGGCTAAAATAAATTTTTCTAATTTTTTTCAATAACATATTCTTGCTTAAATAACTTTTTTACATAGGGATTAAGCATTTAGAACGATACATTGTTTAAAATAAGGGCACTTTACTCTTGACATTTTACGGTTTTTTCAATTTTCTGAAAAATCCTATCATTAGATTTTTTTAAAAATACGATATTCTTGCTTAACTAACGTTTCTACATAGGGATTAAGCATTTAGAACGAAATCTAATGTCAGAAAATGGCACTTTACTCTTGACATTTTTCGGTTTTTTCAATTTTCTGGAAAATCCTATCATTAGATTTTTTTAAAAATACGATATTCTTGCTTAACTAACGTTTCTACATAGGGATTAAGCATTTAGAACGAAATCTAATGTAGGAAAATGGTACTTTACTCTTGATCGGTACGTTGGGACTTAGAAAATATTCGGGCGTACGCGGCGCGCTCGGCGCTTTGAACAGCTCCGGTGTCCCCATTATTTTCGATTTACGGCTAAAATAAATTTTTCTAATTTTTTTCAATAACATATTCTTGCTTAAATAACTTTTTTACATAGGGATTAAGCATTTAGAACGATACATTGTTTAAAATAAGGGCACTTTACTCTTGACATTTTACGGTTTTTTCAATTTTCTGAAAAATCCTATCATTAGATTTTTTTAAAAATACGATATTCTTGCTTAACTAACGTTTCTACATAGGGATTAAGCATTTAGAACGAAATCTAATGTCAGAAAATGGCACTTTACTCTTGACATTTTTCGGTTTTTTCAATTTTCTGGAAAATCCTATCATTAGATTTTTTTAAAAATACGATATTCTTGCTTAACTAACGTTTCTACATAGGGATTAAGCATTTAGAACGAAATCTAATGTCAGAAAATGGCACTTTACTCTTGACATTTTTCGGTTTTTTCAATTTTCTGGAAAATCCTATCATTAGATTTTTTTAAAAATACGATATTCTTGCTTAACTAACGTTTCTACATAGGGATTAAGCATTTAGAACGAAATCTAATGTAGGAAAATGGTACTTTACTCTTGATCGGTACGTTGGGACTTAGAAAATATTCGGGCGTTCCAATCGCTCGTCTGTTGCATCATAGCGCGTCTCGGCGCAATCGACCGATTCGCTCGACCCATTATTTTCGATTTACGGCTAAAATAAATTTTTCTCATTTTATTCAATAACATATTCTTGCTTAGATAACTTTTTTTACATAGGGATTAAGCATTTAGAACGATATAATGTTTAAAATAAGGGCACTTTACTCTTGACATTTTACGGTTTTTTCAATTTTCTGGAAAATCCTATCATTAGATTTTTTTAAAAATACGATATTCTTGCTTAACTAACGTTTCTACATAGGGATTAAGCATTTAGAACGAAATCTAATGTCAGAAAATGGCACTTTACTCTTGACATTTTTCGGTTTTTTCAATTTTCTGGAAAATCCTATCATTAGATTTTTTTAAAAATACGATATTCTTGCTTAACTAACGTTTCTACATAGGGATTAAGCATTTAGAACGAAATCTAATGTAGGAAAATGGTACTTTACTCTTGATCGGTACGTTGGGACTTAGAAAATATTCGGGCGTACGCGGCGCGCTCGGCGCTTTGAACAGCTCCGGTGTCCCCATTATTTTCGATTTACGGCTAAAATAAATTTTTCTCATTTTATTCAATAACATATTCTTGCTTAGATAACTTTTTTACATAGGGATTAAGCATTTAGAACGATATAATGTTTAAAATAAGGGCACTTTACTCTTGACATTTTACGGTTTTTTCAATTTTCTGGAAAATCCTATCATTAGATTTTTTTAAAAATACGATATTCTTGCTTAACTAACGTTTCTACATAGGGATTAAGCATTTAGAACGAAATCTAATGTCAGAAAATGGCACTTTACTCTTGACATTTTTCGGTTTTTTCAATTTTCTGGAAAATCCTATCATTAGATTTTTTTAAAAATACGATATTCTTGCTTAACTAACGTTTCTACATAGGGATTAAGCATTTAGAACGAAATCTAATGTAGGAAAATGGTACTTTACTCTTGATCGGTACGTTGGGACTTAGAAAATATTCGGGCGTACGCGGCGCGCTCGGCGCTTTGAACAGCTCCGGTGTCCCCATTATTTTCGATTTACGGCTAAAATAAATTTTTCTAATTTTTTTCAATAACATATTCTTGCTTAAATAACTTTTTTACATAGGGATTAAGCATTTAGAACGATACATTGTTTAAAATAAGGGCACTTTACTCTTGACATTTTACGGTTTTTTCAATTTTCTGAAAAATCCTATCATTAGATTTTTTTAAAAATACGATATTCTTGCTTAACTAACGTTTCTACATAGGGATTAAGCATTTAGAACGAAATCTAATGTCAGAAAATGGCACTTTACTCTTGACATTTTTCGGTTTTTTCAATTTTCTGGAAAATCCTATCATTAGATTTTTTTAAAAATACGATATTCTTGCTTAACTAACGTTTTTACATAGGGATTAAGCATTTAGAACGAAATCTAATGTAGGAAAATGGTACTTTACTCTTGATCGGTACGTTGGGACTTAGAAAATATTCGGGCGTTCCAATCGCTCGTCTGTTGCATCATAGCGCGTCTCGGCGCAATCGACCGATTCGCTCGACCCATTATTTTCGATTTACGGCTAAAATAAATTTTTCTCATTTTATTCAATAACATATTCTTGCTTAGATAACTTTTTTACATAGGGATTAAGCATTTAGAACGATATAATGTTTAAAATAAGGGCACTTTACTCTTGACATTTTACGGTTTTTTCAATTTTCTGGAAAATCCTATCATTAGATTTTTTTAAAAATACGATATTCTTGCTTAACTAACGTTTCTACATAGGGATTAAGCATTTAGAACGAAATCTAATGTCAGAAAATGGCACTTTACTCTTGACATTTTTCGGTTTTTTCAATTTTCTGGAAAATCCTATCATTAGATTTTTTTAAAAATACGATATTCTTGCTTAACTAACGTTTCTACATAGGGATTAAGCATTTAGAACGAAATCTAATGTAGGAAAATGGTACTTTACTCTTGATCGGTACGTTGGGACTTAGAAAATATTCGGGCGTACGCGGCGCGCTCGGCGCTTTGAACAGCTCCGGTGTCCCCATTATTTTCGATTTACGGCTAAAATAAATTTTTCTCATTTTATTCAATAACATATTCTTGCTTAGATAACTTTTTTACATAGGGATTAAGCATTTAGAACGATATAATGTTTAAAATAAGGGCACTTTACTCTTGACATTTTACGGTTTTTTCAATTTTCTGGAAAATCCTATCATTAGATTTTTTTAAAAATACGATATTCTTGCTTAACTAACGTTTCTACATAGGGATTAAGCATTTAGAACGAAATCTAATGTCAGAAAATGGCACTTTACTCTTGACATTTTTCGGTTTTTTCAATTTTCTGGAAAATCCTATCATTAGATTTTTTTAAAAATACGATATTCTTGCTTAACTAACGTTTCTACATAGGGATTAAGCATTTAGAACGAAATCTAATGTAGGAAAATGGTACTTTACTCTTGATCGGTACGTTGGGACTTAGAAAATATTCGGGCGTACGCGGCGCGCTCGGCGCTTTGAACAGCTCCGGTGTCCCCATTATTTTCGATTTACGGCTAAAATAAATTTTTCTAATTTTTTTCAATAACATATTCTTGCTTAAATAACTTTTTTACATAGGGATTAAGCATTTAGAACGATACATTGTTTAAAATAAGGGCACTTTACTCTTGACATTTTACGGTTTTTTCAATTTTCTGAAAAATCCTATCATTAGATTTTTTTAAAAATACGATATTCTTGCTTAACTAACGTTTCTACATAGGGATTAAGCATTTAGAACGAAATCTAATGTCAGAAAATGGCACTTTACTCTTGACATTTTTCGGTTTTTTCAATTTTCTGGAAAATCCTATCATTAGATTTTTTTAAAAATACGATATTCTTGCTTAACTAACGTTTTTACATAGGGATTAAGCATTTAGAACGAAATCTAATGTAGGAAAATGGTACTTTACTCTTGATCGGTACGTTGGGACTTAGAAAATATTCGGGCGTTCCAATCGCTCGTCTGTTGCATCATAGCGCGTCTCGGCGCAATCGACCGATTCGCTCGACCCATTATTTTCGATTTACGGCTAAAATAAATTTTTCTCATTTTATTCAATAACATATTCTTGCTTAGATAACTTTTTTACATAGGGATTAAGCATTTAGAACGATATAATGTTTAAAATAAGGGCACTTTACTCTTGACATTTTACGGTTTTTTCAATTTTCTGGAAAATCCTATCATTAGATTTTTTTAAAAATACGATATTCTTGCTTAACTAACGTTTCTACATAGGGATTAAGCATTTAGAACGAAATCTAATGTCAGAAAATGGCACTTTACTCTTGACATTTTTCGGTTTTTTCAATTTTCTGGAAAATCCTATCATTAGATTTTTTTAAAAATACGATATTCTTGCTTAACTAACGTTTCTACATAGGGATTAAGCATTTAGAACGAAATCTAATGTCAGAAAATGGCACTTTACTCTTGACATTTTTCGGTTTTTTCAATTTTCTGGAAAATCCTACCATTAGATTTTTTTAAAAATACGATATTCTTGCTTAACTAACGTTTCTACATAGGGATTAAGCATTTAGAACGAAATCTAATGTCAGAAAATGGCACTTTACTCTTGACATTTTTCGGTTTTTTCAATTTTCTGGAAAATCCTATCATTAGATTTTTTTAAAAATACGATATTCTTGCTTAACTAACGTTTCTACATAGGGATTAAGCATTTAGAACGAAATCTAATGTAGGAAAATGGTACTTTACTCTTGATCGGTACGTTGGGACTTAGAAAATATTCGGGCGTTCCAATCGCTCGTCTGTTGCATCATAGCGCGTCTCGGCGCAATCGACCGATTCGCTCGACCCATTATTTTCGATTTACGGCTAAAATAAATTTTTCTCATTTTATTCAATAACATATTCTTGCTTAGATAACTTTTTTACATAGGGATTAAGCATTTAGAACGATATAATGTTTAAAATAAGGGCACTTTACTCTTGACATTTTACGGTTTTTTCAATTTTCTGGAAAATCCTATCATTAGATTTTTTTAAAAATACGATATTCTTGCTTAACTAACGTTTCTACATAGGGATTAAGCATTTAGAACGAAATCTAATGTCAGAAAATGGCACTTTACTCTTGACATTTTTCGGTTTTTTCAATTTTCTGGAAAATCCTATCATTAGATTTTTTTAAAAATACGATATTCTTGCTTAACTAACGTTTCTACATAGGGATTAAGCATTTAGAACGAAATCTAATGTAGGAAAATGGTACTTTACTCTTGATCGGTACGTTGGGACTTAGAAAATATTCGGGCGTACGCGGCGCGCTCGGCGCTTTGAACAGCTCCGGTGTCCCCATTATTTTCGATTTACGGCTAAAATAAATTTTTCTCATTTTATTCAATAACATATTCTTGCTTAGATAACTTTTTTACATAGGGATTAAGCATTTAGAACGATATAATGTTTAAAATAAGGGCACTTTACTCTTGACATTTTACGGTTTTTTCAATTTTCTGGAAAATCCTATCATTAGATTTTTTTAAAAATACGATATTCTTGCTTAACTAACGTTTCTACATAGGGATTAAGCATTTAGAACGAAATCTAATGTCAGAAAATGGCACTTTACTCTTGACATTTTTCGGTTTTTTCAATTTTCTGGAAAATCCTATCATTAGATTTTTTTAAAAATACGATATTCTTGCTTAACTAACGTTTCTACATAGGGATTAAGCATTTAGAACGAAATCTAATGTAGGAAAATGGTACTTTACTCTTGATCGGTACGTTGGGACTTAGAAAATATTCGGGCGTACGCGGCGCGCTCGGCGCTTTGAACAGCTCCGGTGTCCCCATTATTTTCGATTTACGGCTAAAATAAATTTTTCTAATTTTTTTCAATAACATATTCTTGCTTAAATAACTTTTTTACATAGGGATTAAGCATTTAGAACGATACATTGTTTAAAATAAGGGCACTTTACTCTTGACATTTTACGGTTTTTTCAATTTTCTGAAAAATCCTATCATTAGATTTTTTTAAAAATACGATATTCTTGCTTAACTAACGTTTCTACATAGGGATTAAGCATTTAGAACGAAATCTAATGTCAGAAAATGGCACTTTACTCTTGACATTTTTCGGTTTTTTCAATTTTCTGGAAAATCCTATCATTAGATTTTTTTAAAAATACGATATTCTTGCTTAACTAACGTTTTTACATAGGGATTAAGCATTTAGAACGAAATCTAATGTAGGAAAATGGTACTTTACTCTTGATCGGTACGTTGGGACTTGGAAAATATTCGGGCGTTCCAATCGCTCGTCTGTTGCATCATAGCGCGTCTCGGCGCAATCGACCGATTCGCTCGACCCATTATTTTCGATTTACGGCTAAAATAAATTTTTCTCATTTTATTCAATAACATATTCTTGCTTAGATAACTTTTTTACATAGGGATTAAGCATTTAGAACGATATAATGTTTAAAATAAGGGCACTTTACTCTTGACATTTTACGGTTTTTTCAATTTTCTGGAAAATCCTATCATTAGATTTTTTTAAAAATACGATATTCTTGCTTAACTAACGTTTCTACATAGGGATTAAGCATTTAGAACGAAATCTAATGTCAGAAAATGGCACTTTACTCTTGACATTTTTCGGTTTTTTCAATTTTCTGGAAAATCCTATCATTAGATTTTTTTAAAAATACGATATTCTTGCTTAACTAACGTTTCTACATAGGGATTAAGCATTTAGAACGAAATCTAATGTAGGAAAATGGTACTTTACTCTTGATCGGTACGTTGGGACTTAGAAAATATTCGGGCGTACGCGGCGCGCTTTTTTTTTTTTTTTTTGTTTAACGTGGGGGAAATCTGCTGGTCAGACACCCCCGTCCCGCCCTAGGGGCGGGGCGGGGGTAGTGCGGGTTTTGACCCGCTAAAACCCCCACGGCGGCCTAGGGCGCTGGCGAGTAGCGGGGGAGCCACGGGAACTCTTACAGAACACAACCGCGGCTCCCCCTCGCCTGGCCGGCCACCAGGATGGAATGGCGATGGCCGGCCGCGTCCCGGGGGGGGGGGGGTTTATACTCCCCCCATGAATCATCTTGCTTCGGCGGTGCGGGGGACCGCACCCCACACCGCCTCGTCACTCCCACTATGGGGAGGACAGCTTCAGTTGGGGGGGGGTTGGCGGGCGGCGGGCAATTAAACCAGTAATCTGGTACACCCGCCGCCCGCCTATTCTCATCTGCTCGGGGAGGGGGGCTCTAGGCGTGGGCGCACACGCCGCACCCCCCGCTCACGGCGACCCCGCTCGGCAGCCTCCTTCTGCAGCATCACCTCTTCGCAGAAGGCGATGGCTGCCGCCCATTTTCTTGGGCTCTCCAGCATGGCCCCAACTAAGCTGGAGAGAGCGAGGTCGCGACCAACTTCCCGTCTTAGGACTCGGCGCAGCACTGAAAAGGCGGGGCATACCTCCAGTGTATGCTGCGCCGAGTCCTCCTCCGCGCCACAGTGGTGGCACACCGTCGTCGCTTCCCGACCGATGCGACACAGGTACACACCGAAGCAGCCATGCCCGGTGAACACCTGCGTCGCACGGTAGGTGAGCCTGCCAAACCGCCTCTCCCGCCACGAGGTGAAGTGTGGCAGGAGAGCCCCAGGGACGCGCTCGCCGGCATGGGAACAAAGCTCCGCACGCCATCTGGCGAGCGCTAGTCCCCGGGCCTGGAGTTCGAAGCCGTCGACCGCCTCCTGCTCCGGCGGGTCCCCCCGAGCCCGGCCAGCGATGCATATGCGCCTATAGACATAGGCGCGCATCGCCGCCTGCAGCTCGAAGGGAATTTCTCCCGCCAGAGCAAGCGCCGCCACGGTAGACGCGGTGCGGTAACCCCGTATGAGGCGAAGGGCCATTTGCCTCTGAAGCCGGCGCAACAACAAAGTGATGCGCCGGCTTGCCCTCGCGGACGTCCCCCAGATCGGGGCGCCGTACAAGGCCATGGACCGCACCACGCCCAGGTATAGGCGACGCACCATGTTATCCGGTCCCCCGAGATTGGGCAACAGGCGGCCGAGCGAGGCCGCCGCCCTCTCAACTCGGGGGACGAGGCGGCCGAAATGCGCCCCGAATCTCCAGTGGCTGTCGAGGATCAGTCCGAGATACTTGATCTCGGACTTCACCTCGACGCAGGCTCCTCCAACCCAGATCCACGATCCGGCCGGTGGCCGCGACCGAGGCCGTCCAAACCAGACGGCCTCGGCCTTCTCCGGGGCCATCTTCAGCCCCAGATCGTGGATCTTCGCGACGACGGCTGCCACCGCAACCTCCGCTCGTCGGATGGTCCTCTCGAAGGTGTCCCCGACGGTGACCACTAACGTGTCGTCCGCATAGCAGACGACAGTGGCACCGTCGGGCAGGGAGGCCCTCAGGACTGCGTTATATCCCAGGTCCCACAGGAGTGGTCCTAACACGGACCCCTGTGGGACCCCGCAGTCCACTTCCCTCCGTATCGTCCCGTACCGGCCCGGGTATTCCACCCACCTGTCCCGCAGGTAGGCCCCGATCACCCGCCTCAGATAGGGAGGCACCTGGTGTTCAACCAGGGCCTCCCTAATGGCGGACCAGGGCAGGGTGTTAAATGCATTGACGATGTCGATCGACACCGCCAAACACACCCCGCCCCGTGCCACGGCATTGTCCGAGAGGGACTTTAGACGGTCGATTGCGTCGACCGTCGATCGCCCCTCCCGAAAGCCGAACTGGCAGTCCGCCAGATCGGGGCCAACGCGGGACAGGTGCCTGGCGAGGCGGGCAGCAATGATCTTTTCAAAGATCTTGCCCACCTCGTCCAGGAGGCAAATGGGCCGGTACGCGGAGGGAGAATCCGCAGGCCTCCCATCCTTCTTTAAGAGGACCATCCGACTTCTCCTCCAGAGGTCCGGGAACACCCCGGACCTCAGGAGCCCGGAGAAGAGGCTTCTGAGCCTCCCGCCCAGGACGCTCATGGCAAGCAACCAGACCCGGCCGGGGATACCGTCCGGCCCCGGGGCAGTATTCTTGCCCCGAAGCCATTTGACTACCCCGGCCATTTCCTCCGGCGCGACCTCCAGATCCGGGGACCACTCATGTCCCTCTAGCTGAGGGACGGGCCGGGACGCCTCCCCGCTGACGGGGAATAGCGCGTCCACGACCCGTCCGAGCATCCCCGGATCCAGGCTTTCCGTCAGAGGGGGCGCCCAGGGACGTAAACGTCCCATCGCCATTTTGTATGGGCGCCCCCACGGATCTCGGTTCAGAGACCCGAGAAAGTCGCGCCAGGCCTGGCTCTTCGCCTGCCTGATGGCCAGCTGCAGGGCGACCACCTTCTCCCTGTATCGCCCATACAGCTGGATAGCCAGCTCCACGTCGGAACGTCGTCGTCGACGGGCGCGGGCGTACTGGCGTCGCGCGCGGACGCACTCTGTGCGTAAATCCGCTATCGCGCGCGACCACCAGTACACCGCCTTCCTCGGGAAGACCCTGGCCCGGGGCATGGCGACGTCGCAAATCGACGTCATTGCGCCCCGGAACCAATGGGCCTCCCTTGTCCCGTCGACTGGCCCGGCCGGTGTTGCCGGCCAGGCCACGACGTGGGCTGCCGCCATCAGAGCGTCCTGGTCGAGGCGCTTCAGCGCCCACCGTGGCTGAGGCGACCCCTCATCAGCGGGGCGACGTCGGGGCGTCGATGGGGCGGCGGAGAGGCCGAGAACAATGTATCTGTGGTCGGACAGCGTCTCGACCTCCTCCGCCACCCTCCACCCCGTAATACGGCGCACGGCCGGGGGCGTTGCCCATGACAGGTCAACGATGGACCCCCCGTTATACCGCACGCACGTATGGACCGAGCCCGTGTTTAGAAGACAGAGTCCGAGTCCCGCCGCCCAATCAAGCACCTCCCGGCCCCTCGGGTCCGTCCTGGGGGAACCCCAAGCTGAAGACTTGGCGTTGAAGTCCCCCAGGACCAGCACCGGACGCGGCTGGCAGCGAGAGACGCATCTCCCCACCACGTCCAGATACTGTTCATACTCCACGAGGGACCACCTCGGAGGTGCGTAGATCGCCACAACCACGGTGCCGCCCCAGTCAACGGCCAGGTATCCCCGGCCGCGCTCGATAACGGAGCACGCCGGGGACCCCGGCCGGCCTGCCCATATTATAACGACGGAGCCGTCCAAGTCCCCCATCCAATGTGGATGGTCGGGGACCCGGTACGGCTCCGCCGCTACGGCCAACCCGGCACCCCGCTCGGCCAGGAATTGCACAAAAAGGTCTTGTGCCCTGACCGAGCGGTTCAGGTTGGCCTGAATAATAGGGCCAGTAGGCCCCATTACTCCGGCGCCTCAATCTCCATCGCCGCCGCGGGAGCGGTGGCGTCTGGGGTTTTATCAGCCCCAACCGCCCCCGCGGGCGTGACGGTGGCATCCTTGGGTGCCGGATCTTTTGTATTAGTAGCTGCCACGGCGGCTGCCGCCTTGGCCGTCGTGGTTCTCCTCCCCCTGCTCCCTCTGCCGCGTCTCGCGCTGGCAGGGCACGCCCGGCTGCCGAGGCGGTGGCTGGCCGGCTTGCCAGCACCCGCGCAAAGCGGGCACTTTGGCTGTTCAGTGCAGCCAGCCACCCTGTGGTCCTGACTGCCGCACCCAAAACAGCAGCCGGACCGATCCTCGGCCGCAGTGCACCGCTGCCTCGTGTGGCCTAAGCCAAAGCAGCGGTAGCACTGCAAGGGGCGGGCGCTGAGGGCCTCCACCGTCGCCTGGGTCCAGCCCACTGTCAATTTGCCAGCGACCGCAACTTTGCGCGCGGCCGCAGCAGGGCACTGGACCCAGAGGGTGCCCAAACCAGAGGGGGAAGACCGGATTTCGCCGGTCTTCACATCCCCCCGATCGCACCCTCCCACACGGGCGACAGCTGCGGCGACCTCCACCGGCGTGGTCGAGTCGACCAGGCCGCGCACCCTAAGGTCGGCCTTTTTGATTGGGCGCGCGACCTTCACGCCGGTCCCTGCCAGCGCGTCAGCCATCTTAGAGGCCAGGGCAGTGGCCTTGGCTGCTCCATCAGCTCCGGGGACCTCTAAAATTATTGCCCCCGTCACCGCTCTCCTGGGCTTCAGCGAGGCGATGCCAAGTTCTGCCAGGTCTATTTTGGACCTGGCAGTGGCCATCGCCTCGGCGTAACTCATCGCCCCGCCGGCCGGTACCGTTAGAGTAACGGCAGCCGTGCGGGGCGGACGTGGCGGCAGGGGAGCCCTTTTGGGAGCAGCCGGTGCCACCCGCTTCGCCGCCCTCTCGGTCAAAGCAGCCTTGGCAGCTGCCGCAGGTTTATCTGCGGCAGCCGCCCTTTTGGCCTTCCGGCCAACTACCTTTGACCACACCTCAGTTGGAGGTGTGGTGGAGGGCGGCGCAACAGTGGGGGCGGGCTGCATTTGTGTCGCCTTAGCGACCACAGTCTCTCTCCCACTGCCACCCTTTTTCTTTCCCCCCCTCCTGTCCATCGGCAGGGGTGGGGCGGGCGGCACGGGTGCCGCCGATCGCGGGCCTCGCACCCGCGGGACCAGCTCCCTTCTGAACGATGCCAATTTGGCGTCGATAAGGGAGCCGATCTGTGCCAGCAAGTCGGCTGGCACAGCCGCGGGTGGGGGCGAGGACCCTCCTCGCCCAGGGGACTGGGGCCCCCGAGCGCTGATAACCGGCAGCAACCCCTTGCCCCCATCAGGGGGCAGCGGCGGAGCCATCCCAGCAACAGCCGGCCCCGCCTCCACCGCTTGACGGAGTCGGGCGACCTCCGCCCGCAACTCCGCCAATTGCTCTCGCAATTGAGCGTTCTCGGCCTCCAACAGCCGGGTGGCGCTGGGAGCCGACCGAACTGCCAGCTCCGCAACGCCCACCCGGCTGCTCAGGGCCGCCGTCCGGAGGGACCGCACCGCACTGGCCTTCAGCCCCGTCGCGGCATTGGATATCCTGGCCACATCGCCCAGGCACTCCATTACCGCGGCCGCAACGTCCCGCGTCGGGCGGCCCCGGAAATCCGCAGCGACCTCGACCTCGTCCGGAAGCGGGTCGCTCGAACTCGCGGGCCTCGGTCCCGGGGCAACCGGGTCGAAAATGCCCGCTATGAGGCTTCTTTCAGCCTCAGCCTGTTTGCGTTTGGCCTCTTGGAGGCCAACGTATTGCCCGGTCGTCGGTGGCCGGCCCCGTTTCCTCGTGGAGGTGCCCGGGACGCTCTGCGACGAGTGGTGGGAGGAGACGGAGAAGTCCGACTCCTCCCCCCCGTCGCAGTCGCCAAGGCCCTCCGCAGGCCTCTTTGCGCCGCGTGTTGCAGAATGCCTCCGCGACACCGGCTCTGTACATCTTTTGAGGCGCACGATAGGCCCGCGCACCTCCACCTCACGCTCGTTTCCCCCCTCCCCGGTTGTATTTGAAAAAGAATCCATATCTGATCCCACGAGTGTGGTCGGAAAGGAGGTCACCCCGGGTAGAGCCGCCATACCCGGGGAAGGCTAATACGCCCGGGGGGTCGCCAGGTACCCCGGGGTTGTCCGCTAACGATTGGTGCACCCACCAACCATAGCTGTCGCTTACTCCAGCTACGCCCTCTTCACCGCGCAACACTGCTTGGGGCTAGGGATTTTTTAGAGAGGTTGTCATCCTCGCGGTCCGGCCGGTTAAGGCAAGACCCCCGTTCCTGTAAAACATGACCACAGGTTTACGGTATGTGTCCGACTTTAGTTGGCCCCTCACCTCAAGCCACTCCGGCTAGGTAGAACCCGCCAGGGAATAAAATCCCCACCGGCACAGCCTTGAGGATCATTAGGGCACGAAGCCCCCCCACCACGACAAGGTAGCGGACACGGGGGGGTACGCGGCGCGCTCGGCGCTTTGAACAGCTCCGGTGTCCCCATTATTTTCGATTTACGGCTAAAATAAATTTTTCTAATTTTTTTCAATAACATATTCTTGCTTAAATAACTTTTTTACATAGGGATTAAGCATTTAGAACGATACATTGTTTAAAATAAGGGCACTTTACTCTTGACATTTTACGGTTTTTTCAATTTTCTGAAAAATCCTATCATTAGATTTTTTTAAAAATACGATATTCTTGCTTAACTAACGTTTCTACATAGGGATTAAGCATTTAGAACGAAATCTAATGTCAGAAAATGGCACTTTACTCTTGACATTTTTCGGTTTTTTCAATTTTCTGGAAAATCCTATCATTAGATTTTTTTAAAAATACGATATTCTTGCTTAACTAACGTTTTTACATAGGGATTAAGCATTTAGAACGAAATCTAATGTAGGAAAATGGTACTTTACTCTTGATCGGTACGTTGGGACTTAGAAAATATTCGGGCGTTCCAATCGCTCGTCTGTTGCATCATAGCGCGTCTCGGCGCAATCGACCGATTCGCTCGACCCATTATTTTCGATTTACGGCTAAAATAAATTTTTCTCATTTTATTCAATAACATATTCTTGCTTAGATAACTTTTTTACATAGGGATTAAGCATTTAGAACGATATAATGTTTAAAATAAGGGCACTTTACTCTTGACATTTTACGGTTTTTTCAATTTTCTGGAAAATCCTATCATTAGATTTTTTTAAAAATACGATATTCTTGCTTAACTAACGTTTCTACATAGGGATTAAGCATTTAGAACGAAATCTAATGTCAGAAAATGGCACTTTACTCTTGACATTTTTCGGTTTTTTCAATTTTCTGGAAAATCCTATCATTAGATTTTTTTAAAAATACGATATTCTTGCTTAACTAACGTTTCTACATAGGGATTAAGCATTTAGAACGAAATCTAATGTCAGAAAATGGCACTTTACTCTTGACATTTTTCGGTTTTTTCAATTTTCTGGAAAATCCTACCATTAGATTTTTTTAAAAATACGATATTCTTGCTTAACTAACGTTTCTACATAGGGATTAAGCATTTAGAACGAAATCTAATGTCAGAAAATGGCACTTTACTCTTGACATTTTTCGGTTTTTTCAATTTTCTGGAAAATCCTATCATTAGATTTTTTTAAAAATACGATATTCTTGCTTAACTAACGTTTCTACATAGGGATTAAGCATTTAGAACGAAATCTAATGTAGGAAAATGGTACTTTACTCTTGATCGGTACGTTGGGACTTAGAAAATATTCGGGCGTTCCAATCGCTCGTCTGTTGCATCATAGCGCGTCTCGGCGCAATCGACCGATTCGCTCGACCCATTATTTTCGATTTACGGCTAAAATAAATTTTTCTCATTTTATTCAATAACATATTCTTGCTTAGATAACTTTTTTACATAGGGATTAAGCATTTAGAACGATATAATGTTTAAAATAAGGGCACTTTACTCTTGACATTTTACGGTTTTTTCAATTTTCTGGAAAATCCTATCATTAGATTTTTTTAAAAATACGATATTCTTGCTTAACTAACGTTTCTACATAGGGATTAAGCATTTAGAACGAAATCTAATGTCCGAAAATGGCACTTTACTCTTGACATTTTTCGGTTTTTTCAATTTTCTGGAAAATCCTATCATTAGATTTTTTTAAAAATACGATATTCTTGCTTAACTAACGTTTCTACATAGGGATTAAGCATTTAGAACGAAATCTAATGTAGGAAAATGGTACTTTACTCTTGATCGGTACGATGGGACTTAGAAAATATTCGGGCGTACGCGGCGCGCTCGGCGCTTTGAACAGCTCCGGTGTCCCCATTATTTTCGATTTACGGCTAAAATAAATTTTTCTAATTTTTTTCAATAACATATTCTTGCTTAAATAACTTTTTTACATAGGGATTAAGCATTTAGAACGATACATTGTTTAAAATAAGGGCACTTTACTCTTGACATTTTACGGTTTTTTCAATTTTCTGAAAAATCCTATCATTAGATTTTTTTAAAAATACGATATTCTTGCTTAACTAACGTTTCTACATAGGGATTAAGCATTTAGAACGAAATCTAATGTCAGAAAATGGCACTTTACTCTTGACATTTTTCGGTTTTTTCAATTTTCTGGAAAATCCTATCATTAGATTTTTTTAAAAATACGATATTCTTGCTTAACTGACGTTTCTACATCGGGATTAAGCATTTAGAACGAAATCTAATGTACGAAAATGGTACTTTACTCTTGATCGGTACGTTGGGACTTAGAAAATATTCGGGCGTACGCGGCGCGCTCGGCGCTTTGAACAGCTCCGGTGTCCCCATTATTTTCGATTTACGGCTAAAATAAATTTTTCTAATTTTTTTCAATAACATATTCTTGCTTAAATAACTATTTTACATAGGGATTAAGCATTTAGAACGATACATTGTTTAAAATAAGGGCACTTTACTCTTGACATTTTACGGTTTTTTCAATTTTCTGAAAAATCCTATCATTAGATTTTTTTAAAAATACGATATTCTTGCTTAACTAACGTTTCTACATAGGGATTAAGCATTTAGAACGAAATCTAATGTCAGAAAATGGCACTTTACTCTTGACATTTTTCGGTTTTTTCAATTTTCTGGAAAATCCTATCATTAGATTTTTTTAAAAATACGATATTCTTGCTTAACTAACGTTTCTACATAGGGATTAAGCATTTAGAACGAAATCTAATGTAGGGAAATGGTACTTTACTCTTGATCGGTACGTTGGGACTTAGAAAATATTCGGGCGTACGCGGCGCGCTCGGCGCTTTGAACAGCTCCGGTGTCCCCATTATTTTCGATTTACGGCTAAAATAAATTTTTCTAATTTTTTTCAATAACATATTCTTGCTTAAATAACTTTTTTACATAGGGATTAAGCATTTAGAACGATACATTGTTTAAAATAAGGGCACTTTACTCTTGACATTTTACGGTTTTTTCAATTTTCTGAAAAATCCTATCATTAGATTTTTTTAAAAATACGATATTCTTGCTTAACTAACGTTTCTACATAGGGATTAAGCATTTAGAACGAAATCTAATGTCAGAAAATGGCACTTTACTCTTGACATTTTTCGGTTTTTTCAATTTTCTGGAAAATCCTATCATTAGATTTTTTTAAAAATACGATATTCTTGCTTAACTAACGTTTTTACATAGGGATTAAGCATTTAGAACGAAATCTAATGTAGGAAAATGGTACTTTACTCTTGATCGGTACGTTGGGACTTGGAAAATATTCGGGCGTTCCAATCGCTCGTCTGTTGCATCATAGCGCGTCTCGGCGCAATCGACCGATTCGCTCGACCCATTATTTTCGATTTACGGCTAAAATAAATTTTTCTCATTTTATTCAATAACATATTCTTGCTTAGATAACTTTTTTTACATAGGGATTAAGCATTTAGAACGATATAATGTTTAAAATAAGGGCACTTTACTCTTGACATTTTACGGTTTTTTCAATTTTCTGGAAAATCCTATCATTAGATTTTTTTAAAAATACGATATTCTTGCTTAACTAACGTTTCTACATAGGGATTAAGCATTTAGAACGAAATCTAATGTCAGAAAATGGCACTTTACTCTTGACATTTTTCGGTTTTTTCAATTTTCTGGAAAATCCTATCATTAGATTTTTTTAAAAATACGATATTCTTGCTTAACTAACGTTTCTACATAGGGATTAAGCATTTAGAACGAAATCTAATGTCAGAAAATGGCACTTTACTCTTGACATTTTTCGGTTTTTTCAATTTTCTGGAAAATCCTATCATTAGATTTTTTTTAAAAATACGATATTCTTGCTTAACTAACGTTTTTACATAGGGATTAAGCATTTAGAACGAAATCTAATGTAGGAAAATGGTACTTTACTCTTGATCGGTACGTTGGGACTTAGAAAATATTCGGGCGTTCCAATCGCTCGTCTGTTGCATCATGGCGCGTCTCGGCGCAATCGACCGATTCGCTCGACCCATTATTTTCGATTTACGGCTAAAATAAATTTTTCTCATTTTATTCAATAACATATTCTTGCTTAGATAACTTTTTTACATAGGGATTAAGCATTTAGAACGATATAATGTTTAAAATAAGGGCACCTTACTCTTGACATTTTACGGTTTTTTCAATTTTCTGGAAAATCCTATCATTAGATTTTTTTAAAAATACGATATTCTTGCTTAACTAACGTTTCTACATAGGGATTAAGCATTTAGAACGAAATCTAATGTCAGAAAATGGCACTTTACTCTTGACATTTTTCGGTTTTTTCAATTTTCTGGAAAATCCTATCATTAGATTTTTTTAAAAATACGATATTCTTGCTTAACTAACGTTTCTACATAGGGATTAAGCATTTAGAACGAAATCTAATGTCAGAAAATGGCACTTTACTCTTGACATTTTTCGGTTTTTTCAATTTTCTGGAAAATCCTATCATTAGATTTTTTTAAAAATACGATATTCTTGCTTAACTAACGTTTCTACATAGGGATTAAGCATTTAGAACGAAATCTAATGTCAGAAAATGGCACTTTACTCTTGACATTTTTCGGTTTTTTCAATTTTCTGGAAAATCCTATCATTAGATTTTTTTAAAAATACGATATTCTTGCTTAACTAACGTTTCTACATAGGGATTAAGCATTTAGAACGAAATCTAATGTCAGAAAATGGCACTTTACTCTTGACATTTTTCGGTTTTTTCAATTTTCTGGAAAATCCTATCATTAGATTTTTTTAAAAATACGATATTCTTGCTTAACTAACGTTTCTACATAGGGATTAAGCATTTAGAACGAAATCTAATGTCAGAAAATGGCACTTTACTCTTGACATTTTTCGGTTTTTTCAATTTTCTGGAAAATCCTATCATTAGATTTTTTTAAAAATACGATATTCTTGCTTAACTAACGTTTCTACATAGGGATTAAGCATTTAGAACGAAATCTAATGTCAGAAAATGGCACTTTACTCTTGACATTTTTCGGTTTTTTCAATTTTCTGGAAAATCCTATCATTAGATTTTTTTAAAAATACGATATTCTTGCTTAACTAACGTTTCTACATAGGGATTAAGCATTTAGAACGAAATCTAATGTCAGAAAATGGCACTTTACTCTTGACATTTTTCGGTTTTTTCAATTTTCTGGAAAATCCTATCATTAGATTTTTTTAAAAATACGATATTCTTGCTTAACTAACGTTTCTACATAGGGATTAAGCATTTAGAACGAAATCTAATGTCAGAAAATGGCACTTTACTCTTGACATTTTTCGGTTTTTTCAATTTTCTGGAAAATCCTATCATTAGATTTTTTTAAAAATACGATATTCTTGCTTAACTAACGTTTCTACATAGGGATTAAGCATTTAGAACGAAATCTAATGTAGGAAAATGGTACTTTACTCTTGATCGGTACGTTGGGACTTAGAAAATATTCGGGCGTACGCGGCGCGCTCGGCGCTTTGAACAGCTCCGGTGTCCCCATTATTTTCGATTTACGGCTAAAATAAATTTTTCTAATTTTTTTCAATAACATATTCTTGCTTAAATAACTTTTTTACATAGGGATTAAGCATTTAGAACGATACATTGTTTAAAATAAGGGCACTTTACTCTTGACATTTTACGGTTTTTTCAATTTTCTGAAAAATCCTATCATTAGATTTTTTTAAAAATACGATATTCTTGCTTAACTAACGTTTCTACATAGGGATTAAGCATTTAGAACGAAATCTAATGTCAGAAAATGGCACTTTACTCTTGACATTTTTCGGTTTTTTCAATTTTCTGGAAAATCCTATCATTAGATTTTTTTAAAAATACGATATTCTTGCTTAACTAACGTTTCTACATAGGGATTAAGCATTTAGAACGAAATCTAATGTAGGAAAATGGTACTTTACTCTTGATCGGTACGTTGGGACTTAGAAAATATTCGGGCGTTCCAATCGCTCGTCTGTTGCATCATAGCGCGTCTTTTTTTTTTTTTTTGTTTAACGTGGGGGAAATCTGCTGGTCAGACACCCCCGTCCCGCCCGAGGGGCGGGGCGGGGGTAGTGCGGGTTTTGACCCGCTAAAACCCCCACGGCGGCCTAGGGCGCTGGCGAGTAGCGGGGGAGCCACGGGAACTCTTACAGAACACAACCGCGGCTCCCCCTCGCCTGGCCGGCCACCAGGATGGAATGGCGATGGCCGGCCGCGTCCCGGGGGGGAGATTTATACTCCCCCCATGAATCATCTTGCTTCGGCGGTGCGGGGGACCGCACCCCACACCGCCTCGTCACTCCCACTTTGGGGAGGACAGCTTCAGTTGGGGGGGGGGGGTTGGCGGGCGGCGGGCAATTAAACCAGTAATCTGGTACACCCGCCGCCCGCCTATTCTCATCTGCTCGGGGAGGGGGGCTCTAGGCGTGGGCGCACACGCCGCACCCCCCGCTCACGGCGACCCCGCTCGGCAGCCTCCTTCTGCAGCATCACCTCTTCGCAGAAGGCGATGGCTGCCGCCCATTTTCTTGGGCTCTCCAGCATGGCCCCAACTAAGCTGGAGAGAGCGAGGTCGCGACCAACTTCCCGTCTTAGGACTCGGCGCAGCACTGAAAAGGCGGGGCATACCTCCAGTGTATGCTGCGCCGAGTCCTCCTCCGCGCCACAGTGGTGGCACACCGTCGTCGCTTCCCGACCGATGCGACACAGGTACACACCGAAGCAGCCATGCCCGGTGAACACCTGCGTCGCACGGTAGGTGAGCCTGCCAAACCGCCTCTCCCGCCACGAGGTGAAGTGTGGCAGGAGAGCCCCAGGGACGCGCTCGCCGGCATGGGAACAAAGCTCCGCATGCCATCTGGCGAGCGCTAGTCCCCGGGCCTGGAGTTCGAAGCCGTCGACCGCCTCCCGCTCCGGCGGGTCCCCCCGAGCCCGGCCAGCGATGCATATGCGCCTATAGACATAGGCGCGCATCGCCGCCTGCAGCTCGAAGGGAATTTCTCCCGCCAGAGCAAGCGCCGCCACGGTAGACGCGGTGCGGTAACCCCGTATGAGGCGAAGGGCCATTTGCCTCTGAAGCCGGCGCAACAACAAAGTGATGCGCCGGCTTACCCTCGCGGACGGCCCCCAGATCGGGGCGCCGTACAAGGCCATGGACCGCACCACGCCCAGGTATAGGCGACGCACCATGTTATCCGGTCCCCCGAGATTGGGCAACAGGCGGCCGAGCGAGGCCGCCGCCCTCTCAACTCGGGGGACGAGGCGGCCGAAATGCGCCCCGAATCTCCAGTGGCTGTCGAGGATCAGTCCGAGATACTTGATCTCGGACTTCACCTCGACGCAGGCTCCTCCAACCCAGATCCACGATCCGGCCGGTGGCCGCGACCGAGGCCGTCCAAACCAGACGGCCTCGGCCTTCTCCGGGGCCATCTTCAGCCCCAGATCGTGGATCTTCGCGACGACGGCTGCCACCGCAACCTCCGCTCGTCGGATGGTCCTCTCGAAGGTGTCCCCGACGGTGACCACTAACGTGTCGTCCGCATAGCAGACGACAGTGGCACCGTCGGGCAGGGAGGCCCTCAGGACTGCGTTATATCCCAGGTCCCACAGGAGTGGTCCTAACACGGACCCCTGTGGGACCCCGCAGTCCACTTCCCTCCGTATCGTCCCGTACCGGCCCGGGTATTCCACCCACCTGTCCCGCAGGTAGGCCCCGATCACCCGCCTCAGATAGGGAGGCACCTGGTGTTCAACCAGGGCCTCCCTAATGGCGGACCAGGGCAGGGTGTTAAATGCATTGACGATGTCGATCGACACCGCCAAACACACCCCGCCCCGTGCCACGGCATTGTCCGAGAGGGACTTTAGACGGTCGATTGCGTCGACCGTCGATCGCCCCTCCCGGAAGCCGAACTGGCAGTCCGCCAGATCGGGGCCAACGCGGGACAGGTGCCTGGCGAGGCGGGCAGCAATGATCTTTTCAAAGATCTTGCCCACCTCGTCCAGGAGGCAAATGGGCCGGTACGCGGAGGGAGAATCCGCAGGCCTCCCATCCTTCTTTAAGAGGACCATCCGACTTCTCCTCCAGAGGTCCGGGAACACCCCGGACCTCAGGAGCCCGGAGAAGAGGCTTCTGAGCCTCCCGCCCAGGACGCTCATGGCAAGCAACCAGACCCGGCCGGGGATACCGTCCGGCCCCGGGGCAGTATTCTTGCCCCGAAGCCATTTGACTACCCCGGCCATTTCCTCCGGCGCGACCTCCAGATCCGGGGACCACTCATGTCCCTCTAGCTGAGGGACGGGCCGGGACGCCTCCCCGCTGACGGGGAATAGCGCGTCCACGACCCGTCCGAGCATCCCCGGATCCAGGCTTTCCGTCAGAGGGGGCGCCCAGGGACGTAAACGTCCCATCGCCATTTTGTACGGGCGCCCCCACGGATCTCGGTTCAGAGACCCGAGAAAGTCGCGCCAGGCCTGGCTCTTCGCCTGCCTGATGGCCAGCTGCAGGGCGACCACCTTCTCCCTGTATCGCCCATACAGCCGGATAGCCAGCTCCACGTCGGAACGTCGTCGTCGACGGGCGCGGGCGTACTGGCGTCGCGCGCGGATGCACTCTGTGCGTAAATCTGCTATCGCGCGCGACCACCAGTACACCGCCTTCCTCGGGAAGACCCTGGCCCGGGGCATGGCGACGTCGCAAATCGACGTCATTGCGCCCCGGAACCAATGGGCCTCCCTTGTCCCGTCGACTGGCCCGGCCGGTGTTGCCGGCCAGGCCACGACGTGGGCTGCCGCCATCAGAGCGTCCTGGTCGAGGCGCTTCAGCGCCCACCGTGGCTGAGGCGATCCCTCATCAGCGGGGCGACGTCGGGGCGTCGATGGGGCGGCGGAGAGGCCGAGAACAATGTATCTGTGGTCGGACAGCGTCTCGACCTCCTCCGCCACCCTCCACCCCGTAATACGGCGCACGGCCGGGGGCGTTGCCCATGACAGGTCAACGATGGACCCCCCGTTATACCGCACGCACGTATGGACCGAGCCCGTGTTTAGAAGACAGAGTCCGAGTCCCGCCGCCCAATCAAGCACCTCCCGGCCCCTCGGGTTCGTCCTGGGGGAACCCCAAGCTGAAGACTTGGCGTTGAAGTCCCCCAGGACCAGCACCGGACGCGGCTGGCAGCGAGAGACGCATCTCCCCACCACGTCCAGATACTGTTCATACTCCACGAGGGACCACCTCGGAGGTGCGTAGATCGCCACAACCACGGTGCCGCCCCAGTCAACGGCCAGGTATCCCCGGCCGCGCTCGATAACGGAGCACGCCGGGGACCCCGGCCGGCCTGCCCATATTATAACGACGGAGCCGTCCAAGTCCCCCATCCAATGTGGATGGTCGGGGACCCGGTACGGCTCCGCCGCTACGGCCAACCCGGCACCCCGCTCGGCCAGGAATTGCACAAAAAGGTCTTGTGCCCTGACCGAGCGGTTCAGGTTGGCCTGAATAATAGGGCCAGTAGGCCCCATTACTCCGGCGCCTCAATCTCCATCGCTGCCGCGGGAGCGGTGGCGTCTGGGGTTTTATCAGCCCCAACCGCCCCCGCGGGCGCGACGGTGGCATCCTTGGGTGCCGGATCCTTTGTTTTAGGAGCTGCCACGGCGGCTGCCGCCTTGGCCGTCGTGGTTCTCCTCCCCCTGCTTCCTCTGCCGCGTCTCGCGCTGGCAGGGCACGCCCGGCTGCCGAGGCGGTGGCCGGCCGGCTTGCCAGCACCCGCGCAAAGCGGGCACTTTGGCTTTTCTGTGCAGCCAGCCACCTTATGGTCCTGACTGCCGCACCCGAAACAGCAGCCGGACCGATCCTCGGCCGCAGTGCACCGCTGCCTCGTGTGGCCTAAGCCAAAGCAGCGGTAGCACTGCAAGGGCCGGGCGCTGAGGGCCTCCACCGTCGCCTGGGTCCAGCCCACCGTCAGTTTGCCGGCGACCGCGACTTTACGTGCGGCCGCGGCAGGGCACTGGACCCAGAGGGTGCCCAAACCAGAGGGGGAAGACCGGATTTCGCCGGTCTTCACATCCCCCCGGTCGCACCCTCCCACACGGGCGACAGCTGCGGCGACCTCCACCGGCGTGGTCGAGTCGACCAGGCCGCGCACCCTAAGGTCGGCCTTTTTGATTGGGCGCGCGACCTTCACGCCGGTCCCTGCCAGCGCGTCAGCCATCTTAGAGGCCAGGGCAGTGGCCTTGGCTGCTCCATCGGCTCCGGGGACCTCCAAAAATTATTGCCCCCATCACCGCTCTCCTGGGCTTCAGCGAGGCGATGCCAAGTTCTGCCAGGTCTATTTTGGACCTGGCAGTGGCCATCGCCTCGGCGTAACTCATCGCCCCGCCGGCCGGTACCGTTAGAGTAACGGCAGCCGTGCGGGGCGGACGTGGCGGCAGGGGAGCCCTTTTGGGAGCAGCCGGTGCCACCCGCCTCGCCGCCCTCTGGGTCAAAGCAGCCTTGGCAGCTGCCGCAGGTTTATCTGCGGCAGCCGCCCTTTTGGCCTTCCGGCCAACTACCTTTGACCACACCTCAGTTGGAGGTGTGGTGGAGGGCGGCGCAACAGTGGGGGCGGGCTGCATTTGTGTCGCCTTAGCGACCACAGTCGCTCCCCCACTGCCACCCTTTTTCTTTCCCCCCCTCCTGTCCATCGGCAGGGGTGGGGCTGGCGGCACGGGTGCCGCCGATCGCGGGCCTCGCACCCGCGGGACCAGCTCCCTTCTGAACGATGCCAATTTGGCATCGATAAGGGAGCCGATCTGTGCCAGCAAGTCGGCTGGCACAGCCGCGGGTGGGGGCGAGGACCCTCCTCGCCCAGGTGACTGGGGCCCCCGAGCGCCGATAACCGGCAGCAACCCCTTGCCCCCATCAGGGGGCAGCGGCGGAGCCATCCCGGCAACAGCCGGCCCCGCCTCCACCGCTTGACGGAGTCGGGCGACCTCCGCCCGTAACTCCGCCAACTGCTCCCTCAATGAGGCATTTTCGGCCTCTAAGAGCCGGGTGGCGCTGGGAGCCGACCGAACTGCCAGCTCCGCTACGCCCACCCGGCTGTTCAGGGCCGCCGTCCGGAGGGACCGCACCGCGCTGGCCTTCAGTCCCGTCGCGGCACTGGATATCCTGGCCACATCGCCCAGGCACTCCATTACCGCGGCCGCAACGTCCCGCGTCGGGCGGCCCCGGAAATCCGCAGCGACCTCCACCTCATCAGGGAGTGGGTCGCTCGAACACGCGGGCCTCGGTCCCGGGGCAACCGGGTCGAAGATGTCCGCTATGAGGCTTTTCTCAGCCTCAGCCTGTCTCCGTTTGGCCTCTTGGAGGCCAACGTATTGCCCGGTCGTCGGTGGCCGGCCCCGTTTCCTCGTGGAGGTGCCCGGGACGCTCTGCGACGAGTGGTGGGAGGAGACGGAGAAGTCCGACTCCTCCCCCCCGTCGCAGTCGCCAAGGCCCTCCGCAGGCCTCTTTGCGCCGCGTGTTGCAGAATGCCTCCGCGACACCGGCTCTGATCATAGCGCGTCTCGGCGCAATCGACCGATTCGCTCGACCCATTATTTTCGATTTACGGCTAAAATAAATTTTTCTCATTTTATTCAATAACATATTCTTGCTTAGATAACTTTTTTACATAGGGATTAAGCATTTAGAACGATATAATGTTTAAAATAAGGGCACTTTACTCTTGACATTTTACGGTTTTTTCAATTTTCTGGAAAATCCTATCATTAGATTTTTTTAAAAATACGATATTCTTGCTTAACTAACGTTTCTACATAGGGATTAAGCATTTAGAACGAAATCTAATGTCAGAAAATGGCACTTTACTCTTGACATTTTTCGGTTTTTTCAATTTTCTGGAAAATCCTATCATTAGATTTTTTTAAAAATACGATATTCTTGCTTAACTAACGTTTCTACATAGGGATTAAGCATTTAGAACGAAATCTAATGTAGGAAAATGGTACTTTACTCTTGATCGGTACGATGGGACTTAGAAAATATTCGGGCGTACGCGGCGCGCTCGGCGCTTTGAACAGCTCCGGTGTCCCCATTATTTTCGATTTACGGCTAAAATAAATTTTTCTAATTTTTTTCAATAACATATTCTTGCTTAAATAACTTTTTTACATAGGGATTAAGCATTTAGAACGATACATTGTTTAAAATAAGGGCACTTTACTCTTGACATTTTACGGTTTTTTCAATTTTCTGAAAAATCCTATCATTAGATTTTTTTAAAAATACGATATTCTTGCTTAACTAACGTTTCTACATAGGGATTAAGCATTTAGAACGAAATCTAATGTCAGAAAATGGCACTTTACTCTTGACATTTTTCGGTTTTTTCAATTTTCTGGAAAATCCTATCATTAGATTTTTTTAAAAATACGATATTCTTGCTTAACTAACGTTTCTACATAGGGATTAAGCATTTAGAACGAAATCTAATGTAGGAAAATGGTACTTTACTCTTGATCGGTACGTTGGGACTTAGAAAATATTCGGGCGTACGCGGCGCGCTCGGCGCTTTGAACAGCTCCGGTGTCCCCATTATTTTCGATTTACGGCTAAAATAAATTTTTCTAATTTTTTTCAATAACATATTCTTGCTTAAATAACTTTTTTACATAGGGATTAAGCATTTAGAACGATACATTGTTGAAAATAAGGGCACTTTACTCTTGACATTTTACGGTTTTTCAATTTTCTGAAAAATCCTATCATTAGATTTTTTTAAAAATACGATATTCTTGCTTAACTAACGTTTCTACATAGGGATTAAGCATTTAGAACGAAATCTAATGTCAGAAAATGGCACTTTACTCTTGACATTTTTCGGTTTTTTCAATTTTCTGGAAAATCCTATCATTAGATTTTTTTAAAAATACGATATTCTTGCTTAACTAACGTTTCTACATAGGGATTAAGCATTTAGAACGAAATCTAATGTAGGAAAATGGTACTTTACTCTTGATCGGTACGTTGGGACTTAGAAAATATTCGGGCGTACGCGGCGCGCTCGGCGCTTTGAACAGCTCCGGTGTCCCCATTATTTTCGATTTACGGCTAAAATAAATTTTTCTAATTTTTTTCAATAACATATTCTTGCTTAAATAACTTTTTTACATAGGGATTAAGCATTTAGAACGATACATTGTTGAAAATAAGGGCACTTTACTCTTGACATTTTACGGTTTTTTCAATTTTCTGAAAAATCCTATCATTAGATTTTTTTAAAAATACGATATTCTTGCTTAACTAACGTTTCTACATAGGGATTAAGCATTTAGAACGAAATCTAATGTCAGAAAATGGCACTTTACTCTTGACATTTTTCGGTTTTTTCAATTTTCTGGAAAATCCTATCATTAGATTTTTTTAAAAATACGATATTCTTGCTTAACTAACGTTTCTACATAGGGATTAAGCATTTAGAACGAAATCTAATGTAGGAAAATGGTACTTTACTCTTGATCGGTACGTTGGGACTTAGAAAATATTCGGGCGTACGCGGCGCGCTCGGCGCTTTGAACAGCTCCGGTGTCCCCATTATTTTCGATTTACGGCTAAAATAAATTTTTCTAATTTTTTTCAATAACATATTCTTGCTTAAATAACTTTTTTACATAGGGATTAAGCATTTAGAACGATACATTGTTTAAAATAAGGGCACTTTACTCTTGACATTTTACGGTTTTTTCAATTTTCTGAAAAATCCTATCATTAGATTTTTTTAAAAATACGATATTCTTGCTTAACTAACGTTTCTACATAGGGATTAAGCATTTAGAACGAAATCTAATGTCAGAAAATGGCACTTTACTCTTGACATTTTTCGGTTTTTTCAATTTTCTGGAAAATCCTATCATTAGATTTTTTTAAAAATACGATATTCTTGCTTAACTAACGTTTCTACATAGGGATTAAGCATTTAGAACGAAATCTAATGTAGGAAAATGGTACTTTACTCTTGATCGGTACGTTGGGACTTAGAAAATATTCGGGCGTACGCGGCGCGCTCGGCGCTTTGAACAGCTCCGGTGTCCCCATTATTTTCGATTTACGGCTAAAATAAATTTTTCTAATTTTTTTCAATAACATATTCTTGCTTAAATAACTTTTTTACATAGGGATTAAGCATTTAGAACGATACATTGTTGAAAATAAGGGCACTTTACTCTTGACATTTTACGGTTTTTCAATTTTCTGAAAAATCCTATCATTAGATTTTTTTAAAAATACGATATTCTTGCTTAACTAACGTTTCTACATAGGGATTAAGCATTTAGAACGAAATCTAATGTCAGAAAATGGCACTTTACTCTTGACATTTTTCGGTTTTTTCAATTTTCTGGAAAATCCTATCATTAGATTTTTTTAAAAATACGATATTCTTGCTTAACTAACGTTTCTACATAGGGATTAAGCATTTAGAACGAAATCTAATGTAGGAAAATGGTACTTTACTCTTGATCGGTACGTTGGGACTTAGAAAATATTCGGGCGTACGCGGCGCGCTCGGCGCTTTGAACAGCTCCGGTGTCCCCATTATTTTCGATTTACGGCTAAAATAAATTTTTCTAATTTTTTTCAATAACATATTCTTGCTTAAATAACTTTTTTACATAGGGATTAAGCATTTAGAACGATACATTGTTGAAAATAAGGGCACTTTACTCTTGACATTTTACGGTTTTTTCAATTTTCTGAAAAATCCTATCATTAGATTTTTTTAAAAATACGATATTCTTGCTTAACTAACGTTTCTACATAGGGATTAAGCATTTAGAACGAAATCTAATGTCAGAAAATGGCACTTTACTCTTGACATTTTTCGGTTTTTTCAATTTTCTGGAAAATCCTATCATTAGATTTTTTTAAAAATACGATATTCTTGCTTAACTAACGTTTCTACATAGGGATTAAGCATTTAGAACGAAATCTAATGTAGGAAAATGGTACTTTACTCTTGATCGGTACGATGGGACTTAGAAAATATTCGGGCGTACGCGGCGCGCTCGGCGCTTTGAACAGCTCCGGTGTCCCCATTATTTTCGATTTACGGCTAAAATAAATTTTTCTAATTTTTTTCAATAACATATTCTTGCTTAAATAACTTTTTTACATAGGGATTAAGCATTTAGAACGATACATTGTTGAAAATAAGGGCACTTTACTCTTGACATTTTACGGTTTTTCAATTTTCTGAAAAATCCTATCATTAGATTTTTTTAAAAATACGATATTCTTGCTTAACTAACGTTTCTACATAGGGATTAAGCATTTAGAACGAAATCTAATGTCAGAAAATGGCACTTTACTCTTGACATTTTTCGGTTTTTTCAATTTTCTGGAAAATCCTATCATTAGATTTTTTTAAAAATACGATATTCTTGCTTAACTAACGTTTCTACATAGGGATTAAGCATTTAGAACGAAATCTAATGTAGGAAAATGGTACTTTACTCTTGATCGGTACGTTGGGACTTAGAAAATATTCGGGCGTACGCGGCGCGCTCGGCGCTTTGAACAGCTCCGGTGTCCCCATTATTTTCGATTTACGGCTAAAATAAATTTTTCTAATTTTTTTCAATAACATATTCTTGCTTAAATAACTTTTTTACATAGGGATTAAGCATTTAGAACGATACATTGTTTAAAATAAGGGCACTTTACTCTTGACATTTTACGGTTTTTTCAATTTTCTGAAAAATCCTATCATTAGATTTTTTTAAAAATACGATATTCTTGCTTAACTAACGTTTCTACATAGGGATTAAGCATTTAGAACGAAATCTAATGTCAGAAAATGGCACTTTACTCTTGACATTTTTCGGTTTTTTCAATTTTCTGGAAAATCCTATCATTAGATTTTTTTAAAAATACGATATTCTTGCTTAACTAACGTTTCTACATAGGGATTAAGCATTTAGAACGAAATCTAATGTAGGAAAATGGTACTTTACTCTTGATCGGTACGTTGGGACTTAGAAAATATTCGGGCGTACGCGGCGCGCTCGGCGCTTTGAACAGCTCCGGTGTCCCCATTATTTTCGATTTACGGCTAAAATAAATTTTTCTAATTTTTTTCAATAACATATTCTTGCTTAAATAACTTTTTTACATAGGGATTAAGCATTTAGAACGATACATTGTTGAAAATAAGGGCACTTTACTCTTGACATTTTACGGTTTTTCAATTTTCTGAAAAATCCTATCATTAGATTTTTTTAAAAATACGATATTCTTGCTTAACTAACGTTTCTACATAGGGATTAAGCATTTAGAACGAAATCTAATGTCAGAAAATGGCACTTTACTCTTGACATTTTTCGGTTTTTTCAATTTTCTGGAAAATCCTATCATTAGATTTTTTTAAAAATACGATATTCTTGCTTAACTAACGTTTCTACATAGGGATTAAGCATTTAGAACGAAATCTAATGTAGGAAAATGGTACTTTACTCTTGATCGGTACGTTGGGACTTAGAAAATATTCGGGCGTACGCGGCGCGCTCGGCGCTTTGAACAGCTCCGGTGTCCCCATTATTTTCGATTTACGGCTAAAATAAATTTTTCTAATTTTTTTCAATAACATATTCTTGCTTAAATAACTTTTTTACATAGGGATTAAGCATTTAGAACGATACATTGTTGAAAATAAGGGCACTTTACTCTTGACATTTTACGGTTTTTTCAATTTTCTGAAAAATCCTATCATTAGATTTTTTTAAAAATACGATATTCTTGCTTAACTAACGTTTCTACATAGGGATTAAGCATTTAGAACGAAATCTAATGTCAGAAAATGGCACTTTACTCTTGACATTTTTCGGTTTTTTCAATTTTCTGGAAAATCCTATCATTAGATTTTTTTAAAAATACGATATTCTTGCTTAACTAACGTTTCTACATAGGGATTAAGCATTTAGAACGAAATCTAATGTAGGAAAATGGTACTTTACTCTTGATCGGTACGTTGGGACTTAGAAAATATTCGGGCGTACGCGGCGCGCTCGGCGCTTTGAACAGCTCCGGTGTCCCCATTATTTTCGATTTACGGCTAAAATAAATTTTTCTAATTTTTTTCAATAACATATTCTTGCTTAAATAACTTTTTTACATAGGGATTAAGCATTTAGAACGATACATTGTTTAAAATAAGGGCACTTTACTCTTGACATTTTACGGTTTTTTCAATTTTCTGAAAAATCCTATCATTAGATTTTTTTAAAAATACGATATTCTTGCTTAACTAACGTTTCTACATAGGGATTAAGCATTTAGAACGAAATCTAATGTCAGAAAATGGCACTTTACTCTTGACATTTTTCGGTTTTTTCAATTTTCTGGAAAATCCTATCATTAGATTTTTTTAAAAATACGATATTCTTGCTTAACTAACGTTTCTACATAGGGATTAAGCATTTAGAACGAAATCTAATGTAGGAAAATGGTACTTTACTCTTGATCGGTACGTTGGGACTTAGAAAATATTCGGGCGTACGCGGCGCGCTCGGCGCTTTGAACAGCTCCGGTGTCCCCATTATTTTCGATTTACGGCTAAAATAAATTTTTCTAATTTTTTTCAATAACATATTCTTGCTTAAATAACTTTTTTACATAGGGATTAAGCATTTAGAACGATACATTGTTGAAAATAAGGGCACTTTACTCTTGACATTTTACGGTTTTTCAATTTTCTGAAAAATCCTATCATTAGATTTTTTTAAAAATACGATATTCTTGCTTAACTAACGTTTCTACATAGGGATTAAGCATTTAGAACGAAATCTAATGTCAGAAAATGGCACTTTACTCTTGACATTTTTCGGTTTTTTCAATTTTCTGGAAAATCCTATCATTAGATTTTTTAAAAATACGATATTCTTGCTTAACTAACGTTTCTACATAGGGATTAAGCATTTAGAACGAAATCTAATGTAGGAAAATGGTACTTTACTCTTGATCGGTACGTTGGGACTTAGAAAATATTCGGGCGTACGCGGCGCGCTCGGCGCTTTGAACAGCTCCGGTGTCCCCATTATTTTCGATTTACGGCTAAAATAAATTTTTCTAATTTTTTTCAATAACATATTCTTGCTTAAATAACTTTTTTACATAGGGATTAAGCATTTAGAACGATACATTGTTTAAAATAAGGGCACTTTACTCTTGACATTTTACGGTTTTTTCAATTTTCTGAAAAATCCTATCATTAGATTTTTTTAAAAATACGATATTCTTGCTTAACTAACGTTTCTACATAGGGATTAAGCATTTAGAACGAAATCTAATGTCAGAAAATGGCACTTTACTCTTGACATTTTTCGGTTTTTTCAATTTTCTGGAAAATCCTATCATTAGATTTTTTTAAAAATACGATATTCTTGCTTAACTAACGTTTCTACATAGGGATTAAGCATTTAGAACGAAATCTAATGTAGGAAAATGGTACTTTACTCTTGATCGGTACGATGGGACTTAGAAAATATTCGGGCGTACGCGGCGCGCTCGGCGCTTTGAACAGCTCCGGTGTCCCCATTATTTTCGATTTACGGCTAAAATAAATTTTTCTAATTTTTTTCAATAACATATTCTTGCTTAAATAACTTTTTTACATAGGGATTAAGCATTTAGAACGATACATTGTTGAAAATAAGGGCACTTTACTCTTGACATTTTACGGTTTTTCAATTTTCTGAAAAATCCTATCATTAGATTTTTTTAAAAATACGATATTCTTGCTTAACTAACGTTTCTACATAGGGATTAAGCATTTAGAACGAAATCTAATGTCAGAAAATGGCACTTTACTCTTGACATTTTTCGGTTTTTTCAATTTTCTGGAAAATCCTATCATTAGATTTTTTTAAAAATACGATATTCTTGCTTAACTAACGTTTCTACATAGGGATTAAGCATTTAGAACGAAATCTAATGTAGGAAAATGGTACTTTACTCTTGATCGGTACGTTGGGACTTAGAAAATATTCGGGCGTACGCGGCGCGCTCGGCGCTTTGAACAGCTCCGGTGTCCCCATTATTTTCGATTTACGGCTAAAATAAATTTTTCTAATTTTTTTCAATAACATATTCTTGCTTAAATAACTTTTTTACATAGGGATTAAGCATTTAGAACGATACATTGTTGAAAATAAGGGCACTTTACTCTTGACATTTTACGGTTTTTTCAATTTTCTGAAAAATCCTATCATTAGATTTTTTTAAAAATACGATATTCTTGCTTAACTAACGTTTCTACATAGGGATTAAGCATTTAGAACGAAATCTAATGTCAGAAAATGGCACTTTACTCTTGACATTTTTCGGTTTTTTCAATTTTCTGGAAAATCCTATCATTAGATTTTTTTAAAAATACGATATTCTTGCTTAACTAACGTTTTTACATAGGGATTAAGCATTTAGAACGAAATCTAATGTAGGAAAATGGTACTTTACTCTTGATCGGTACGTTGGGACTTGGAAAATATTCGGGCGTTCCAATCGCTCGTCTGTTGCATCATAGCGCGTCTCGGCGCAATCGACCGATTCGCTCGACCCATTATTTTCGATTTACGGCTAAAATAAATTTTTCTCATTTTATTCAATAACATATTCTTGCTTAGATAACTTTTTTACATAGGGATTAAGCATTTAGAACGATATAATGTTTAAAATAAGGGCACTTTACTCTTGACATTTTACGGTTTTTTCAATTTTCTGGAAAATCCTATCATTAGATTTTTTTAAAAATACGATATTCTTGCTTAACTAACGTTTCTACATAGGGATTAAGCATTTAGAACGAAATCTAATGTCAGAAAATGGCACTTTACTCTTGACATTTTTCGGTTTTTTCAATTTTCTGGAAAATCCTATCATTAGATTTTTTTAAAAATACGATATTCTTGCTTAACTAACGTTTCTACATAGGGATTAAGCATTTAGAACGAAATCTAATGTAGGAAAATGGTACTTTACTCTTGATCGGTACGTTGGGACTTAGAAAATATTCGGGCGTACGCGGCGCGCTCGGCGCTTTGAACAGCTCCGGTGTCCCCATTATTTTCGATTTACGGCTAAAATAAATTTTTCTAATTTTTTTCAATAACATATTCTTGCTTAAATAACTTTTTTACATAGGGATTAAGCATTTAGAACGATACATTGTTTAAAATAAGGGCACTTTACTCTTGACATTTTACGGTTTTTTCAATTTTCTGAAAAATCCTATCATTAGATTTTTTTAAAAATACGATATTCTTGCTTAACTAACGTTTCTACATAGGGATTAAGCATTTAGAACGAAATCTAATGTCAGAAAATGGCACTTTACTCTTGACATTTTTCGGTTTTTTCAATTTTCTGGAAAATCCTATCATTAGATTTTTTTAAAAATACGATATTCTTGCTTAACTAACGTTTTTACATAGGGATTAAGCATTTAGAACGAAATCTAATGTAGGAAAATGGTACTTTACTCTTGATCGGTACGTTGGGACTTAGAAAATATTCGGGCGTACGCGGCGCGCTCGGCGCTTTGAACAGCTCCGGTGTCCCCATTATTTTCGATTTACGGCTAAAATAAATTTTTCTAATTTTTTTCAATAACATATTCTTGCTTAAATAACTTTTTTACATAGGGATTAAGCATTTAGAACGATACATTGTTGAAAATAAGGGCACTTTACTCTTGACATTTTACGGTTTTTCAATTTTCTGAAAAATCCTATCATTAGATTTTTTTAAAAATACGATATTCTTGCTTAACTAACGTTTCTACATAGGGATTAAGCATTTAGAACGAAATCTAATGTCAGAAAATGGCACTTTACTCTTGACATTTTTCGGTTTTTTCAATTTTCTGGAAAATCCTATCATTAGATTTTTTTAAAAATACGATATTCTTGCTTAACTAACGTTTCTACATAGGGATTAAGCATTTAGAACGAAATCTAATGTAGGAAAATGGTACTTTACTCTTGATCGGTACGTTGGGACTTAGAAAATATTCGGGCGTACGCGGCGCGCTCGGCGCTTTGAACAGCTCCGGTGTCCCCATTATTTTCGATTTACGGCTAAAATAAATTTTTCTAATTTTTTTCAATAACATATTCTTGCTTAAATAACTTTTTTACATAGGGATTAAGCATTTAGAACGATACATTGTTTAAAATAAGGGCACTTTACTCTTGACATTTTACGGTTTTTTCAATTTTCTGAAAAATCCTATCATTAGATTTTTTTAAAAATACGATATTCTTGCTTAACTAACGTTTCTACATAGGGATTAAGCATTTAGAACGAAATCTAATGTCAGAAAATGGCACTTTACTCTTGACATTTTTCGGTTTTTTCAATTTTCTGGAAAATCCTATCATTAGATTTTTTTAAAAATACGATATTCTTGCTTAACTAACGTTTCTACATAGGGATTAAGCATTTAGAACGAAATCTAATGTAGGAAAATGGTACTTTACTCTTGATCGGTACGATGGGACTTAGAAAATATTCGGGCGTACGCGGCGCGCTCGGCGCTTTGAACAGCTCCGGTGTCCCCATTATTTTCGATTTACGGCTAAAATAAATTTTTCTAATTTTTTTCAATAACATATTCTTGCTTAAATAACTTTTTTACATAGGGATTAAGCATTTAGAACGATACATTGTTTAAAATAAGGGCACTTTACTCTTGACATTTTACGGTTTTTTCAATTTTCTGAAAAATCCTATCATTAGATTTTTTTAAAAATACGATATTCTTGCTTAACTAACGTTTCTACATAGGGATTAAGCATTTAGAACGAAATCTAATGTCAGAAAATGGCACTTTACTCTTGACATTTTTCGGTTTTTTCAATTTTCTGGAAAATCCTATCATTAGATTTTTTTAAAAATACGATATTCTTGCTTAACTAACGTTTCTACATAGGGATTAAGCATTTAGAACGAAATCTAATGTAGGAAAATGGTACTTTACTCTTGATCGGTACGTTGGGACTTAGAAAATATTCGGGCGTACGCGGCGCGCTCGGCGCTTTGAACAGCTCCGGTGTCCCCATTATTTTCGATTTACGGCTAAAATAAATTTTTCTAATTTTTTTCAATAACATATTCTTGCTTAAATAACTTTTTTACATAGGGATTAAGCATTTAGAACGATACATTGTTGAAAATAAGGGCACTTTACTCTTGACATTTTACGGTTTTTTCAATTTTCTGAAAAATCCTATCATTAGATTTTTTTAAAAATACGATATTCTTGCTTAACTAACGTTTCTACATAGGGATTAAGCATTTAGAACGAAATCTAATGTCAGAAAATGGCACTTTACTCTTGACATTTTTCGGTTTTTTCAATTTTCTGGAAAATCCTATCATTAGATTTTTTTAAAAATACGATATTCTTGCTTAACTAACGTTTCTACATAGGGATTAAGCATTTAGAACGAAATCTAATGTAGGAAAATGGTACTTTACTCTTGATCGGTACGTTGGGACTTAGAAAATATTCGGGCGTACGCGGCGCGCTCGGCGCTTTGAACAGCTCCGGTGTCCCCATTATTTTCGATTTACGGCTAAAATAAATTTTTCTAATTTTTTTCAATAACATATTCTTGCTTAAATAACTTTTTTACATAGGGATTAAGCATTTAGAACGATACATTGTTTAAAATAAGGGCACTTTACTCTTGACATTTTACGGTTTTTTCAATTTTCTGAAAAATCCTATCATTAGATTTTTTTAAAAATACGATATTCTTGCTTAACTAACGTTTCTACATAGGGATTAAGCATTTAGAACGAAATCTAATGTCAGAAAATGGCACTTTACTCTTGACATTTTTCGGTTTTTTCAATTTTCTGGAAAATCCTATCATTAGATTTTTTTAAAAATACGATATTCTTGCTTAACTAACGTTTTTACATAGGGATTAAGCATTTAGAACGAAATCTAATGTAGGAAAATGGTACTTTACTCTTGATCGGTACGTTGGGACTTAGAAAATATTCGGGCGTACGCGGCGCGCTCGGCGCTTTGAACAGCTCCGGTGTCCCCATTATTTTCGATTTACGGCTAAAATAAATTTTTCTAATTTTTTTCAATAACATATTCTTGCTTAAATAACTTTTTTACATAGGGATTAAGCATTTAGAACGATACATTGTTTAAAATAAGGGCACTTTACTCTTGACATTTTACGGTTTTTTCAATTTTCTGAAAAATCCTATCATTAGATTTTTTTAAAAATACGATATTCTTGCTTAACTAACGTTTCTACATAGGGATTAAGCATTTAGAACGAAATCTAATGTCAGAAAATGGCACTTTACTCTTGACATTTTTCGGTTTTTTCAATTTTCTGGAAAATCCTATCATTAGATTTTTTTAAAAATACGATATTCTTGCTTAACTAACGTTTCTACATAGGGATTAAGCATTTAGAACGAAATCTAATGTAGGAAAATGGTACTTTACTCTTGATCGGTACGTTGGGACTTAGAAAATATTCGGGCGTACGCGGCGCGCTCGGCGCTTTGAACAGCTCCGGTGTCCCCATTATTTTCGATTTACGGCTAAAATAAATTTTTCTAATTTTTTTCAATAACATATTCTTGCTTAAATAACTTTTTTACATAGGGATTAAGCATTTAGAACGATACATTGTTTAAAATAAGGGCACTTTACTCTTGACATTTTACGGTTTTTTCAATTTTCTGAAAAATCCTATCATTAGATTTTTTTAAAAATACGATATTCTTGCTTAACTAACGTTTCTACATAGGGATTAAGCATTTAGAACGAAATCTAATGTCAGAAAATGGCACTTTACTCTTGACATTTTTCGGTTTTTTCAATTTTCTGGAAAATCCTATCATTAGATTTTTTTAAAAATACGATATTCTTGCTTAACTAACGTTTTTACATAGGGATTAAGCATTTAGAACGAAATCTAATGTAGGAAAATGGTACTTTACTCTTGATCGGTACGTTGGGACTTGGAAAATATTCGGGCGTTCCAATCGCTCGTCTGTTGCATCATAGCGCGTCTCGGCGCAATCGACCGATTCGCTCGACCCATTATTTTCGATTTACGGCTAAAATAAATTTTTCTCATTTTATTCAATAACATATTCTTGCTTAGATAACTTTTTTACATAGGGATTAAGCATTTAGAACGATACATTGTTTAAAATAAGGGCACTTTACTCTTGACATTTTACGGTTTTTTCAATTTTCTGAAAAATCCTATCATTAGATTTTTTTAAAAATACGATATTCTTGCTTAACTAACGTTTCTACATAGGGATTAAGCATTTAGAACGAAATCTAATGTCAGAAAATGGCACTTTACTCTTGACATTTTTCGGTTTTTTCAATTTTCTGGAAAATCCTATCATTAGATTTTTTTAAAAATACGATATTCTTGCTTAACTAACGTTTTTACATAGGGATTAAGCATTTAGAACGAAATCTAATGTAGGAAAATGGTACTTTACTCTTGATCGGTACGTTGGGACTTAGAAAATATTCGGGCGTACGCGGCGCGCTCGGCGCTTTGAACAGCTCCGGTGTCCCCATTATTTTCGATTTACGGCTAAAATAAATTTTTCTAATTTTTTTCAATAACATATTCTTGCTTAAATAACTTTTTTACATAGGGATTAAGCATTTAGAACGATACATTGTTTAAAATAAGGGCACTTTACTCTTGACATTTTACGGTTTTTTCAATTTTCTGAAAAATCCTATCATTAGATTTTTTTAAAAATACGATATTCTTGCTTAACTAACGTTTCTACATAGGGATTAAGCATTTAGAACGAAATCTAATGTCAGAAAATGGCACTTTACTCTTGACATTTTTCGGTTTTTTCAATTTTCTGGAAAATCCTATCATTAGATTTTTTTAAAAATACGATATTCTTGCTTAACTAACGTTTCTACATAGGGATTAAGCATTTAGAACGAAATCTAATGTAGGAAAATGGTACTTTACTCTTGATCGGTACGTTGGGACTTAGAAAATATTCGGGCGTACGCGGCGCGCTCGGCGCTTTGAACAGCTCCGGTGTCCCCATTATTTTCGATTTACGGCTAAAATAAATTTTTCTAATTTTTTTCAATAACATATTCTTGCTTAAATAACTTTTTTACATAGGGATTAAGCATTTAGAACGATACATTGTTTAAAATAAGGGCACTTTACTCTTGACATTTTACGGTTTTTTCAATTTTCTGAAAAATCCTATCATTAGATTTTTTTAAAAATACGATATTCTTGCTTAACTAACGTTTCTACATAGGGATTAAGCATTTAGAACGAAATCTAATGTCAGAAAATGGCACTTTACTCTTGACATTTTTCGGTTTTTTCAATTTTCTGGAAAATCCTATCATTAGATTTTTTTAAAAATACGATATTCTTGCTTAACTAACGTTTTTACATAGGGATTAAGCATTTAGAACGAAATCTAATGTAGGAAAATGGTACTTTACTCTTGATCGGTACGTTGGGACTTGGAAAATATTCGGGCGTTCCAATCGCTCGTCTGTTGCATCATAGCGCGTCTCGGCGCAATCGACCGATTCGCTCGACCCATTATTTTCGATTTACGGCTAAAATAAATTTTTCTCATTTTATTCAATAACATATTCTTGCTTAGATAACTTTTTTACATAGGGATTAAGCATTTAGAACGATATAATGTTTAAAATAAGGGCACTTTACTCTTGACATTTTACGGTTTTTTCAATTTTCTGGAAAATCCTATCATTAGATTTTTTTAAAAATACGATATTCTTGCTTAACTAACGTTTCTACATAGGGATTAAGCATTTAGAACGAAATCTAATGTCAGAAAATGGCACTTTACTCTTGACATTTTTCGGTTTTTTCAATTTTCTGGAAAATCCTATCATTAGATTTTTTTAAAAATACGATATTCTTGCTTAACTAACGTTTCTACATAGGGATTAAGCATTTAGAACGAAATCTAATGTAGGAAAATGGTACTTTACTCTTGATCGGTACGTTGGGACTTAGAAAATATTCGGGCGTACGCGGCGCGCTCGGCGCTTTGAACAGCTCCGGTGTCCCCATTATTTTCGATTTACGGCTAAAATAAATTTTTCTAATTTTTTTCAATAACATATTCTTGCTTAAATAACTTTTTTACATAGGGATTAAGCATTTAGAACGATACATTGTTTAAAATAAGGGCACTTTACTCTTGACATTTTACGGTTTTTTCAATTTTCTGAAAAATCCTATCATTAGATTTTTTTAAAAATACGATATTCTTGCTTAACTAACGTTTCTACATAGGGATTAAGCATTTAGAACGAAATCTAATGTCAGAAAATGGCACTTTACTCTTGACATTTTTCGGTTTTTTCAATTTTCTGGAAAATCCTATCATTAGATTTTTTTAAAAATACGATATTCTTGCTTAACTAACGTTTTTACATAGGGATTAAGCATTTAGAACGAAATCTAATGTAGGAAAATGGTACTTTACTCTTGATCGGTACGTTGGGACTTGGAAAATATTCGGGCGTTCCAATCGCTCGTCTGTTGCATCATAGCGCGTCTCGGCGCAATCGACCGATTCGCTCGACCCATTATTTTCGATTTACGGCTAAAATAAATTTTTCTCATTTTATTCAATAACATATTCTTGCTTAGATAACTTTTTTACATAGGGATTAAGCATTTAGAACGATATAATGTTTAAAATAAGGGCACTTTACTCTTGACATTTTACGGTTTTTTCAATTTTCTGGAAAATCCTATCATTAGATTTTTTTAAAAATACGATATTCTTGCTTAACTAACGTTTCTACATAGGGATTAAGCATTTAGAACGAAATCTAATGTCAGAAAATGGCACTTTACTCTTGACATTTTTCGGTTTTTTCAATTTTCTGGAAAATCCTATCATTAGATTTTTTTAAAAATACGATATTCTTGCTTAACTAACGTTTCTACATAGGGATTAAGCATTTAGAACGAAATCTAATGTAGGAAAATGGTACTTTACTCTTGATCGGTACGTTGGGACTTGGAAAATATTCGGGCGTACGCGGCGCACTCGGCGCTTTGAACAGCTCCGGTGTCCCCATTATTTTCGATTTACGGCTAAAATAAATTTTTCTAATTTTTTTCAATAACATATTCTTGCTTAAATAACTTTTTTACATAGGGATTAAGCATTTAGAACGATACATTGTTTAAAATAAGGGCACTTTACTCTTGACATTTTACGGTTTTTTCAATTTTCTGAAAAATCCTATCATTAGATTTTTTTAAAAATACGATATTCTTGCTTAACTAACGTTTCTACATAGGGATTAAGCATTTAGAACGAAATCTAATGTCAGAAAATGGCACTTTACTCTTGACATTTTTCGGTTTTTTCAATTTTCTGGAAAATCCTATCATTAGATTTTTTTAAAAATACGATATTCTTGCTTAACTAACGTTTTTACATAGGGATTAAGCATTTAGAACGAAATCTAATGTAGGAAAATGGTACTTTACTCTTGATCGGTACGTTGGGACTTTGAAAATATTCGGGCGTTCCAATCGCTCGTCTGTTGCATCATAGCGCGTCTCGGCGCAATCGACCGATTCGCCCGATCCATTATTTTCGATTTACGGCTAAAATAAATTTTTCTCATTTTATTCAATAACATATTCCTGCTTAAATAACTTTTTTACATATGGATTAAGCATTTAGAACGATACATTGTTTAAAATAAGGGCACTTTACTCTTGACATTTTACGGTTTTTTCAATTTTCTGAAAAATCCTATCATTAGATTTTTTTAAAAATACGATATTCTTGCTTAACTAACGTTTCTACATAGGGATTAAGCATTTAGAACGAAATCTAATGTCAGAAAATGGCACTTTACTCTTGACATTTTTCGGTTTTTCCAATTTTCTGGAAAATCCTATCATTAGATTTTTTTAAAAATACGATATTCTTGCTTAACTAACGTTTTTACATAGGGATTAAGCATTTAGAACGAAATCTAATGTAGGAAAATGGTACTTTACTCTTGATCGGTACGTTGGGACTTGGAAAATATTCGGGCGTACGCGGCGCGCTCGGCGCTTCGAACAGCTTCGGTGTCCCCATTATTTTCGATTTACGGCTAAAATAAATTTTTCTAATTTTTTTCAATAACATATTCTTGCTTAAATAACTTTTTTACATAGGGATTAAGCATTTAGAACGATACATTGTTTAAAATAATGGCACTTTACTCTTGACATTTTACAGTTTTTTCAATTTTCTGAAAAATCCTATCATTAGATTTTTTTAAAAATACGATATTCTTGCTTAACTAACGTTTCTACATAGGGATTAAGCATTTAGAACGAAATCTAATGTCAGAAAATGGCACTTTACTCTTGACATTTTTCGGTTTTTTCAATTTTCTGGGAAATCCTATCATTAGATTTTTTTAAAAATACGATATTCTTGCTTAACTAACGTTTCTACATAGGGATTAAGCATTTAGAACGAAATCTAATGTAGGAAAATGGTACTTTACTCTTGATCGGTACGGTGGGACTTTGAAAATATTCGGGCGTTCCAATCGCTCGTCTGTTGCATCATAGCGCGTCTCGGCGCAATCGACCGATTCGCTCGACCCATTATTTTCGATTTACGGCTAAAATAAATTTTTCTCATTTTATTCAATAACATATTCTTGCTTAGATAACTTTTTTACATAGGGATTAAGCATTTAGAACGATATAATGTTTAAAATAAGGGCACTTTACTCTTGACATTTTACGGTTTTTTCAATTTTCTGGAAAATCCTATCATTAGATTTTTTTAAAAATACGATATTCTTGCTTAACTAACGTTTCTACATAGGGATTAAGCATTTAGAACGAAATCTAATGTCAGAAAATGGCACTTTACTCTTGACATTTTTCGGTTTTTTCAATTTTCTGGAAAATCCTATCATTAGATTTTTTTAAAAATACGATATTCTTGCTTAACTAACGTTTCTACATAGGGATTAAGCATTTAGAACGAAATCTAATGTAGGAAAATGGTACTTTACTCTTGATCGGTACGTTGGGACTTAGAAAATATTCGGGCGTACGCGGCGCGCTCGGCGCTTTGAACAGCTCCGGTGTCCCCATTATTTTCGATTTACGGCTAAAATAAATTTTTCTAATTTTTTTCAATAACATATTCTTGCTTAAATAACTTTTTTACATAGGGATTAAGCATTTAGAACGATACATTGTTTAAAATAAGGGCACTTTACTCTTGACATTTTACGGTTTTTTCAATTTTCTGAAAAATCCTATCATTAGATTTTTTTAAAAATACGATATTCTTGCTTAACTAACGTTTCTACATAGGGATTAAGCATTTAGAACGAAATCTAATGTCAGAAAATGGCACTTTACTCTTGACATTTTTCGGTTTTTTCAATTTTCTGGAAAATCCTATCATTAGATTTTTTTAAAAATACGATATTCTTGCTTAACTAACGTTTTTACATAGGGATTAAGCATTTAGAACGAAATCTAATGTAGGAAAATGGTACTTTACTCTTGATCGGTACGTTGGGACTTGGAAAATATTCGGGCGTTCCAATCGCTCGTCTGTTGCATCATAGCGCGTCTCGGCGCAATCGACCGATTCGCTCGACCCATTATTTTCGATTTACGGCTAAAATAAATTTTTCTCATTTTATTCAATAACATATTCTTGCTTAGATAACTTTTTTACATAGGGATTAAGCATTTAGAACGATATAATGTTTAAAATAAGGGCACTTTACTCTTGACATTTTACGGTTTTTTCAATTTTCTGGAAAATCCTATCATTAGATTTTTTTAAAAATACGATATTCTTGCTTAACTAACGTTTCTACATAGGGATTAAGCATTTAGAACGAAATCTAATGTCAGAAAATGGCACTTTACTCTTGACATTTTTCGGTTTTTTCAATTTTCTGGAAAATCCTATCATTAGATTTTTTTAAAAATACGATATTCTTGCTTAACTAACGTTTCTACATAGGGATTAAGCATTTAGAACGAAATCTAATGTAGGAAAATGGTACTTTACTCTTGATCGGTACGTTGGGACTTGGAAAATATTCGGGCGTACGCGGCGCGCTCGGCGCTTTGAACAGCTCCGGTGTCCCCATTATTTTCGATTTACGGCTAAAATAAATTTTTCTAATTTTTTTCAATAACATATTCTTGCTTAAATAACTTTTTTACATAGGGATTAAGCATTTAGAACGATACATTGTTTAAAATAAGGGCACTTTACTCTTGACATTTTACGGTTTTTTCAATTTTCTGAAAAATCCTATCATTAGATTTTTTTAAAAATACGATATTCTTGCTTAACTAACGTTTCTACATAGGGATTAAGCATTTAGAACGAAATCTAATGTCAGAAAATGGCACTTTACTCTTGACATTTTTCGGTTTTTTCAATTTTCTGGAAAATCCTATCATTAGATTTTTTTAAAAATACGATATTCTTGCTTAACTAACGTTTTTACATAGGGATTAAGCATTTAGAACGAAATCTAATGTAGGAAAATGGTACTTTACTCTTGATCGGTACGTTGGGACTTTGAAAATATTCGGGCGTTCCAATCGCTCGTCTGTTGCATCATAGCGCGTCTCGGCGCAATCGACCGATTCGCCCGACCCATTATTTTGGATTTACGGCTAAAATAAATTTTTCTCATTTTATTCAATAACATATTCTTGCTTAGATAACTTTTTTACATAGGGATTAAGCATTTAGAACGATATAATGTTTAAAATAAGGGCACTTTACTCTTGACATTTTACGGTTTTTTCAATTTTCTGAAAAATCCTATCATTAGATTTTTTTAAAAATACGATATTCTTGCTTAACTAACGTTTTTACATAGGGATTAAGCATTTAGAACGAAATCTAATGTCAGAAAATGGCACTTTACTCTTGACATTTTTCGGTTTTTTCAATTTTCTGGAAAATCCTATCATTAGATTTTTTTAAAAATACGATATTCTTGCTTAACTAACGTTTCTACATAGGGATTAAGCATTTAGAACGAAATCTAATGTAGGAAAATGGTACTTTACTCTTGATCGGTACGTTGGGACTTTGAAAATATTCGGGCGTTCCAATCGCTCGTCTGTTGCATCATAGCGCGTCTCGGCGCAATCGACCGATTCGCTCGATCCATTATTTTCGATTTACGGCTAAAATAAATTTTTCTCATTTTATTCAATAACATATTCCTGCTTAAATAACTTTTTTACATATGGATTAAGCATTTAGAACGATACATTGTTTAAAATAAGGGCACTTTACTCTTGACATTTTACGGTTTTTTCAATTTTCTGAAAAATCCTATCATTAGATTTTTTTAAAAATACGATATTCTTGCTTAACTAACGTTTCTACATAGGGATTAAGCATTTAGAACGAAATCTAATGTCAGAAAATGGCACTTTACTCTTGACATTTTTCGGTTTTTCCAATTTTCTGGAAAATCCTATCATTAGATTTTTTTAAAAATACGATATTCTTGCTTAACTAACGTTTTTACATAGGGATTAAGCATTTAGAACGAAATCTAATGTAGGAAAATGGTACTTTACTCTTGATCGGTACGTTGGGACTTGGAAAATATTCGGGCGTACGCGGCGCGCTCGGCGCTTCGAACAGCTTCGGTGTCCCCATTATTTTCGATTTACGGCTAAAATAAATTTTTCTAATTTTTTTCAATAACATATTCTTGCTTAAATAACTTTTTTACATAGGGATTAAGCATTTAGAACGATACATTGTTTAAAATAATGGCACTTTACTCTTGACATTTTACAGTTTTTTCAATTTTCTGAAAAATCCTATCATTAGATTTTTTTAAAAATACGATATTCTTGCTTAACTAACGTTTCTACATAGGGATTAAGCATTTAGAACGAAATCTAATGTCAGAAAATGGCACTTTACTCTTGACATTTTTCGGTTTTTTCAATTTTCTGGGAAATCCTATCATTAGATTTTTTTAAAAATACGATATTCTTGCTTAACTAACGTTTCTACATAGGGATTAAGCATTTAGAACGAAATCTAATGTAGGAAAATGGTACTTTACTCTTGATCGGTACGGTGGGACTTTGAAAATATTCGGGCGTTCCAATCGCTCGTCTGTTGCATCATAGCGCGTCTCGGCGCAATCGACCGATTCGCCCGACCCATTATTTTGGATTTACGGCTAAAATAAATTTTTCTCATTTTATTCAATAACATATTCTTGCTTAGATAACTTTTTTACATAGGGATTAAGCATTTAGAACGATATAATGTTTAAAATAAGGGCACTTTACTCTTGACATTTTACGGTTTTTTCAATTTTCTGAAAAATCCTATCATTAGATTTTTTTAAAAATACGATATTCTTGCTTAACTAACGTTTCTACATAGGGATTAAGCATTTAGAACGAAATCTAATGTCAGAAAATGGCACTTTACTCTTGACATTTTTCGGTTTTTTCAATTTTCTGGAAAATCCTATCATTAGATTTTTTTAAAAATACGATATTCTTGCTTAACTAACGTTTCTACATAGGGATTAAGCATTTAGAACGAAATCTAATGTAGGAAAATGGTACTTTACTCTTGATCGGTACGTTGGGACTTTGAAAATATTCGGGCGTTCCAATCGCTCGTCTGTTGCATCATAGCGCGTCTCGGCGCAATCGACCGATTCGCTCGATCCATTATTTTCGATTTACGGCTAAAATAAATTTTTCTCATTTTATTCAATAACATATTCCTGCTTAAATAACTTTTTTACATATGGATTAAGCATTTAGAACGATACATTGTTTAAAATAAGGGCACTTTACTCTTGACATTTTACGGTTTTTTCAATTTTCTGAAAAATCCTATCATTAGATTTTTTTAAAAATACGATATTCTTGCTTAACTAACGTTTCTACATAGGGATTAAGCATTTAGAACGAAATCTAATGTCAGAAAATGGCACTTTACTCTTGACATTTTTCGGTTTTTCCAATTTTCTGGAAAATCCTATCATTAGATTTTTTTAAAAATACGATATTCTTGCTTAACTAACGTTTTTACATAGGGATTAAGCATTTAGAACGAAATCTAATGTAGGAAAATGGTACTTTACTCTTGATCGGTACGTTGGGACTTGGAAAATATTCGGGCGTACGCGGCGCGCTCGGCGCTTCGAACAGCTTCGGTGTCCCCATTATTTTCGATTTACGGCTAAAATAAATTTTTCTAATTTTTTTCAATAACATATTCTTGCTTAAATAACTTTTTTACATAGGGATTAAGCATTTAGAACGATACATTGTTTAAAATAATGGCACTTTACTCTTGACATTTTACAGTTTTTTCAATTTTCTGAAAAATCCTATCATTAGATTTTTTTAAAAATACGATATTCTTGCTTAACTAACGTTTCTACATAGGGATTAAGCATTTAGAACGAAATCTAATGTCAGAAAATGGCACTTTACTCTTGACATTTTTCGGTTTTTTCAATTTTCTGGGAAATCCTATCATTAGATTTTTTTAAAAATACGATATTCTTGCTTAACTAACGTTTCTACATAGGGATTAAGCATTTAGAACGAAATCTAATGTAGGAAAATGGTACTTTACTCTTGATCGGTACGGTGGGACTTTGAAAATATTCGGGCGTTCCAATCGCTCGTCTGTTGCATCATAGCGCGTCTCGGCGCAATCGACCGATTCGCCCGACCCATTATTTTGGATTTACGGCTAAAATAAATTTTTCTCATTTTATTCAATAACATATTCTTGCTTAGATAACTTTTTTACATAGGGATTAAGCATTTAGAACGATATAATGTTTAAAATAAGGGCACTTTACTCTTGACATTTTACGGTTTTTTCAATTTTCTGAAAAATCCTATCATTAGATTTTTTTAAAAATACGATATTCTTGCTTAACTAACGTTTCTACATAGGGATTAAGCATTTAGAACGAAATCTAATGTCAGAAAATGGCACTTTACTCTTGACATTTTTCGGTTTTTTCAATTTTCTGGAAAATCCTATCATTAGATTTTTTTAAAAATACGATATTCTTGCTTAACTAACGTTTCTACATAGGGATTAAGCATTTAGAACGAAATCTAATGTAGGAAAATGGTACTTTACTCTTGATCGGTACGGTGGGACTTTGAAAATATTCGGGCGTTCCAATCGCTCGTCTGTTGCATCATAGCGCGTCTCGGCGCAATCGACCGATTCGCTCGACCCATTATTTTGGATTTACGGCTAAAATAAATTTTTCTCATTTTATTCAATAACATATTCTTGCTTAGATAACTTTTTTACATAGGGATTAAGCATTTAGAACGATATAATGTTTAAAATAAGGGCACTTTACTCTTGACATTTTACGGTTTTTTCAATTTTCTGAAAAATCCTATCATTAGATTTTTTTAAAAATACGATATTCTTGCTTAACTAACGTTTCTACATAGGGATTAAGCATTTAGAACGAAATCTAATGTCAGAAAATGGCACTTTACTCTTGACATTTTTCGGTTTTTTCAATTTTCTGGAAAATCCTATCATTAGATTTTTTTAAAAATACGATATTCTTGCTTAACTAACGTTTCTACATAGGGATTAAGCATTTAGAACGAAATCTAATGTAGGAAAATGGTACTTTACTCTTGATCGGTACGTTGGGACTTTGAAAATATTCGGGCGTTCCAAACGCTCGTCTGTTGCATCATAGCGCGTCTCGGCGCAATCGACCGATTCGCTCGACCCATTATTTTCGATTTACGGCTAAAATAAATTTTTCTCATTTTATTCAATAACATATTCTTGCTTAGATAACTTTTTTACATAGGGATTAAGCATTTAGAACGATATAATGTTTAAAATAAGGGCACTTTACTCTTGACATTTTACGGTTTTTTCAATTTTCTGAAAAATCCTATCATTAGATTTTTTTAAAAATACGATATTCTTGCTTAACTAACGTTTCTACATAGGGATTAAGCATTTAGAACGAAATCTAATGTCAGAAAATGGCACTTTACTCTTGACATTTTTCGGTTTTTTCAATTTTCTGGAAAATCCTATCATTAGATTTTTTTAAAAATACGATATTCTTGCTTAACTAACGTTTTTACATAGGGATTAAGCATTTGGAACGAAATCTAATGTAGGAAAATGGTACTTTACTCTTGATCGGTACGGTGGGACTTTGAAAATATTCGGGCGTTCCAATCGCTCGTCTGTTGCATCATAGCGCGTCTCGGCGCAATCGACCGATTCGCTCGACCCATTATTTTGGATTTACGGCTAAAATAAATTTTTCTCATTTTATTCAATAACATATTCTTGCTTAGATAACTTTTTTACATAGGGATTAAGCATTTAGAACGATATAATGTTTAAAATAAGGGCACTTTACTCTTGACATTTTACGGTTTTTTCAATTTTCTGAAAAATCCTATCATTAGATTTTTTTAAAAATACGATATTCTTGCTTAACTAACGTTTCTACATAGGGATTAAGCATTTAGAACGAAATCTAATGTCAGAAAATGGCACTTTACTCTTGACATTTTTCGGTTTTTTCAATTTTCTGGGAAATGCTACCATTAGATTTTTTTAAAAATATGATATTCTTGCTTAACTAACGTTTTTACATAGGGATTAAGCATTTAGAACGAAATCTAATGTAGGAAAATGGTACTTTACTCTTGATCGGTACGTTGGGACTTGGAAAATATTCGGGCGTTCCAATCGCTCGTCTGTTGCATCATAGCGCGTCTCGGCGCAATCGACCGATTCGCTCGACCCATTATTTTCGATTTACGGCTAAAATAAATTTTTCTCATTTTATTCAATAACATATTCTTGCTTAGATAACTTTTTTACATAGGGATTAAGCATTTAGAACGATATAATGTTTAAAATAAGGGCACTTTACTCTTGACATTTTACGGTTTTTTCAATTTTCTGGAAAATCCTATCATTAGATTTTTTTAAAAATACGATATTCTTGCTTAACTAACGTTTCTACATAGGGATTAAGCATTTAGAACGAAATCTAATGTCAGAAAATGGCACTTTACTCTTGACATTTTTCGGTTTTTTCAATTTTCTGGAAAATCCTATCATTAGATTTTTTTAAAAATACGATATTCTTGCTTAACTAACGTTTCTACATAGGGATTAAGCATTTAGAACGAAATCTAATGTAGGAAAATGGTACTTTACTCTTGATCGGTACGTTGGGACTTGGAAAATATTCGGGCGTACGCGGCGCGCTCGGCGCTTTGAACAGCTCCGGTGTCCCCATTATTTTCGATTTACGGCTAAAATAAATTTTTCTAATTTTTTTCAATAACATATTCTTGCTTAAATAACTTTTTTACATAGGGATTAAGCATTTAGAACGATACATTGTTTAAAATAAGGGCACTTTACTCTTGACATTTTACGGTTTTTTCAATTTTCTGAAAAATCCTATCATTAGATTTTTTTAAAAATACGATATTCTTGCTTAACTAACGTTTCTACATAGGGATTAAGCATTTAGAACGAAATCTAATGTCAGAAAATGGCACTTTACTCTTGACATTTTTCGGTTTTTTCAATTTTCTGGAAAATCCTATCATTAGATTTTTTTAAAAATACGATATTCTTGCTTAACTAACGTTTTTACATAGGGATTAAGCATTTAGAACGAAATCTAATGTAGGAAAATGGTACTTTACTCTTGATCGGTACGTTGGGACTTTGAAAATATTCGGGCGTTCCAATCGCTCGTCTGTTGCATCATAGCGCGTCTCGGCGCAATCGACCGATTCGCCCGACCCATTATTTTGGATTTACGGCTAAAATAAATTTTTCTCATTTTATTCAATAACATATTCTTGCTTAGATAACTTTTTTACATAGGGATTAAGCATTTAGAACGATATAATGTTTAAAATAAGGGCACTTTACTCTTGACATTTTACGGTTTTTTCAATTTTCTGAAAAATCCTATCATTAGATTTTTTTAAAAATACGATATTCTTGCTTAACTAACGTTTTTACATAGGGATTAAGCATTTAGAACGAAATCTAATGTCAGAAAATGGCACTTTACTCTTGACATTTTTCGGTTTTTTCAATTTTCTGGAAAATCCTATCATTAGATTTTTTTAAAAATACGATATTCTTGCTTAACTAACGTTTCTACATAGGGATTAAGCATTTAGAACGAAATCTAATGTAGGAAAATGGTACTTTACTCTTGATCGGTACGTTGGGACTTTGAAAATATTCGGGCGTTCCAATCGCTCGTCTGTTGCATCATAGCGCGTCTCGGCGCAATCGACCGATTCGCTCGATCCATTATTTTCGATTTACGGCTAAAATAAATTTTTCTCATTTTATTCAATAACATATTCCTGCTTAAATAACTTTTTTACATATGGATTAAGCATTTAGAACGATACATTGTTTAAAATAAGGGCACTTTACTCTTGACATTTTACGGTTTTTTCAATTTTCTGAAAAATCCTATCATTAGATTTTTTTAAAAATACGATATTCTTGCTTAACTAACGTTTCTACATAGGGATTAAGAATTTAGAACGAAATCTAATGTCAGAAAATGGCACTTTACTCTTGACATTTTTCGGTTTTTCCAATTTTCTGGAAAATCCTATCATTAGATTTTTTTAAAAATACGATATTCTTGCTTAACTAACGTTTTTACATAGGGATTAAGCATTTAGAACGAAATCTAATGTAGGAAAATGGTACTTTACTCTTGATCGGTACGTTGGGACTTGGAAAATATTCGGGCGTACGCGGCGCGCTCGGCGCTTCGAACAGCTTCGGTGTCCCCATTATTTTCGATTTACGGCTAAAATAAATTTTTCTAATTTTTTTCAATAACATATTCTTGCTTAAATAACTTTTTTACATAGGGATTAAGCATTTAGAACGATACATTGTTTAAAATAATGGCACTTTACTCTTGACATTTTACAGTTTTTTCAATTTTCTGAAAAATCCTATCATTAGATTTTTTTAAAAATACGATATTCTTGCTTAACTAACGTTTCTACATAGGGATTAAGCATTTAGAACGAAATCTAATGTCAGAAAATGGCACTTTACTCTTGACATTTTTCGGTTTTTTCAATTTTCTGGGAAATCCTATCATTAGATTTTTTTAAAAATACGATATTCTTGCTTAACTAACGTTTCTACATAGGGATTAAGCATTTAGAACGAAATCTAATGTAGGAAAATGGTACTTTACTCTTGATCGGTACGGTGGGACTTTGAAAATATTCGGGCGTTCCAATCGCTCGTCTGTTGCATCATAGCGCGTCTCGGCGCAATCGACCGATTCGCCCGACCCATTATTTTGGATTTACGGCTAAAATAAATTTTTCTCATTTTATTCAATAACATATTCTTGCTTAGATAACTTTTTTACATAGGGATTAAGCATTTAGAACGATATAATGTTTAAAATAAGGGCACTTTACTCTTGACATTTTACGGTTTTTTCAATTTTCTGAAAAATCCTATCATTAGATTTTTTTAAAAATACGATATTCTTGCTTAACTAACGTTTCTACATAGGGATTAAGCATTTAGAACGAAATCTAATGTCAGAAAATGGCACTTTACTCTTGACATTTTTCGGTTTTTTCAATTTTCTGGAAAATCCTATCATTAGATTTTTTTAAAAATACGATATTCTTGCTTAACTAACGTTTCTACATAGGGATTAAGCATTTAGAACGAAATCTAATGTAGGAAAATGGTACTTTACTCTTGATCGGTACGTTGGGACTTTGAAAATATTCGGGCGTTCCAATCGCTCGTCTGTTGCATCATAGCGCGTCTCGGCGCAATCGACCGATTCGCTCGATCCATTATTTTCGATTTACGGCTAAAATAAATTTTTCTCATTTTATTCAATAACATATTCCTGCTTAAATAACTTTTTTACATATGGATTAAGCATTTAGAACGATACATTGTTTAAAATAAGGGCACTTTACTCTTGACATTTTACGGTTTTTTCAATTTTCTGAAAAATCCTATCATTAGATTTTTTTAAAAATACGATATTCTTGCTTAACTAACGTTTCTACATAGGGATTAAGCATTTAGAACGAAATCTAATGTCAGAAAATGGCACTTTACTCTTGACATTTTTCGGTTTTTCCAATTTTCTGGAAAATCCTATCATTAGATTTTTTTAAAAATACGATATTCTTGCTTAACTAACGTTTTTACATAGGGATTAAGCATTTAGAACGAAATCTAATGTAGGAAAATGGTACTTTACTCTTGATCGGTACGTTGGGACTTGGAAAATATTCGGGCGTACGCGGCGCGCTCGGCGCTTCGAACAGCTTCGGTGTCCCCATTATTTTCGATTTACGGCTAAAATAAATTTTTCTAATTTTTTTCAATAACATATTCTTGCTTAAATAACTTTTTTACATAGGGATTAAGCATTTAGAACGATACATTGTTTAAAATAATGGCACTTTACTCTTGACATTTTACAGTTTTTTCAATTTTCTGAAAAATCCTATCATTAGATTTTTTTAAAAATACGATATTCTTGCTTAACTAACGTTTCTACATAGGGATTAAGCATTTAGAACGAAATCTAATGTCAGAAAATGGCACTTTACTCTTGACATTTTTCGGTTTTTTCAATTTTCTGGGAAATCCTATCATTAGATTTTTTTAAAAATACGATATTCTTGCTTAACTAACGTTTCTACATAGGGATTAAGCATTTAGAACGAAATCTAATGTAGGAAAATGGTACTTTACTCTTGATCGGTACGGTGGGACTTTGAAAATATTCGGGCGTTCCAATCGCTCGTCTGTTGCATCATAGCGCGTCTCGGCGCAATCGACCGATTCGCCCGACCCATTATTTTGGATTTACGGCTAAAATAAATTTTTCTCATTTTATTCAATAACATATTCTTGCTTAGATAACTTTTTTACATAGGGATTAAGCATTTAGAACGATATAATGTTTAAAATAAGGGCACTTTACTCTTGACATTTTACGGTTTTTTCAATTTTCTGAAAAATCCTATCATTAGATTTTTTTAAAAATACGATATTCTTGCTTAACTAACGTTTCTACATAGGGATTAAGCATTTAGAACGAAATCTAATGTCAGAAAATGGCACTTTACTCTTGACATTTTTCGGTTTTTTCAATTTTCTGGAAAATCCTATCATTAGATTTTTTTAAAAATACGATATTCTTGCTTAACTAACGTTTCTACATAGGGATTAAGCATTTAGAACGAAATCTAATGTAGGAAAATGGTACTTTACTCTTGATCGGTACGGTGGGACTTTGAAAATATTCGGGCGTTCCAATCGCTCGTCTGTTGCATCATAGCGCGTCTCGGCGCAATCGACCGATTCGCTCGACCCATTATTTTGGATTTACGGCTAAAATAAATTTTTCTCATTTTATTCAATAACATATTCTTGCTTAGATAACTTTTTTACATAGGGATTAAGCATTTAGAACGATATAATGTTTAAAATAAGGGCACTTTACTCTTGACATTTTACGGTTTTTTCAATTTTCTGAAAAATCCTATCATTAGATTTTTTTAAAAATACGATATTCTTGCTTAACTAACGTTTCTACATAGGGATTAAGCATTTAGAACGAAATCTAATGTCAGAAAATGGCACTTTACTCTTGACATTTTTCGGTTTTTTCAATTTTCTGGAAAATCCTATCATTAGATTTTTTTAAAAATACGATATTCTTGCTTAACTAACGTTTCTACATAGGGATTAAGCATTTAGAACGAAATCTAATGTAGGAAAATGGTACTTTACTCTTGATCGGTACGTTGGGACTTTGAAAATATTCGGGCGTTCCAAACGCTCGTCTGTTGCATCATAGCGCGTCTCGGCGCAATCGACCGATTCGCTCGACCCATTATTTTCGATTTACGGCTAAAATAAATTTTTCTCATTTTATTCAATAACATATTCTTGCTTAGATAACTTTTTTACATAGGGATTAAGCATTTAGAACGATATAATGTTTAAAATAAGGGCACTTTACTCTTGACATTTTACGGTTTTTTCAATTTTCTGAAAAATCCTATCATTAGATTTTTTTAAAAATACGATATTCTTGCTTAACTAACGTTTCTACATAGGGATTAAGCATTTAGAACGAAATCTAATGTCAGAAAATGGCACTTTACTCTTGACATTTTTCGGTTTTTTCAATTTTCTGGAAAATCCTATCATTAGATTTTTTTAAAAATACGATATTCTTGCTTAACTAACGTTTTTACATAGGGATTAAGCATTTGGAACGAAATCTAATGTAGGAAAATGGTACTTTACTCTTGATCGGTACGGTGGGACTTTGAAAATATTCGGGCGTTCCAATCGCTCGTCTGTTGCATCATAGCGCGTCTCGGCGCAATCGACCGATTCGCTCGACCCATTATTTTGGATTTACGGCTAAAATAAATTTTTCTCATTTTATTCAATAACATATTCTTGCTTAGATAACTTTTTTACATAGGGATTAAGCATTTAGAACGATATAATGTTTAAAATAAGGGCACTTTACTCTTGACATTTTACGGTTTTTTCAATTTTCTGAAAAATCCTATCATTAGATTTTTTTAAAAATACGATATTCTTGCTTAACTAACGTTTCTACATAGGGATTAAGCATTTAGAACGAAATCTAATGTCAGAAAATGGCACTTTACTCTTGACATTTTTCGGTTTTTTCAATTTTCTGGGAAATGCTACCATTAGATTTTTTTAAAAATATGATATTCTTGCTTAACTAACGTTTTTACATAGGGATTAAGCATTTAGAACGAAATCTAATGTAGGAAAATGGTACTTTACTCTTGATCGGTACGTTGGGACTTTGAAAATATTCGGGCGTTCCAATCGCTCGTCTGTTGCATCATAGCGCGTCTCGGCGCAATCGACCGATTCGCTCGATCCATTATTTTCGATTTACGGCTAAAATAAATTTTTCTCATTTTATTCAATAACATATTCCTGCTTAAATAACTTTTTTACATATGGATTAAGCATTTAGAACGATACATTGTTTAAAATAAGGGCACTTTACTCTTGACATTTTACGGTTTTTTCAATTTTCTGAAAAATCCTATCATTAGATTTTTTTAAAAATACGATATTCTTGCTTAACTAACGTTTCTACATAGGGATTAAGCATTTAGAACGAAATCTAATGTCAGAAAATGGCACTTTACTCTTGACATTTTTCGGTTTTTCCAATTTTCTGGAAAATCCTATCATTAGATTTTTTTAAAAATACGATATTCTTGCTTAACTAACGTTTCTACATAGGGATTAAGCATTTAGAACGAAATCTAATGTCAGAAAATGGCACTTTACTCTTGACATTTTTCGGTTTTTTCAATTTTCTGGAAAATCCTATCATTAGATTTTTTTAAAAATACGATATTCTTGCTTAACTAACGTTTCTACATAGGGATTAAGCATTTAGAACGAAATCTAATGTAGGAAAATGGTACTTTACTCTTGATCGGTACGTTGGGACTTTGAAAATATTCGGGCGTTCCAAACGCTCGTCTGTTGCATCATAGCGCGTCTCGGCGCAATCGACCGATTCGCTCGACCCATTATTTTCGATTTACGGCTAAAATAAATTTTTCTCATTTTATTCAATAACATATTCTTGCTTAGATAACTTTTTTACATAGGGATTAAGCATTTAGAACGATATAATGTTTAAAATAAGGGCACTTTACTCTTGACATTTTACGGTTTTTTCAATTTTCTGAAAAATCCTATCATTAGATTTTTTTAAAAATACGATATTCTTGCTTAACTAACGTTTCTACATAGGGATTAAGCATTTAGAACGAAATCTAATGTCAGAAAATGGCACTTTACTCTTGACATTTTTCGGTTTTTTCAATTTTCTGGAAAATCCTATCATTAGATTTTTTTAAAAATACGATATTCTTGCTTAACTAACGTTTTTACATAGGGATTAAGCATTTGGAACGAAATCTAATGTAGGAAAATGGTACTTTACTCTTGATCGGTACGTTGGGACTTTGAAAATATTCGGGCGTTCCAAACGCTCGTCTGTTGCATCATAGCGCGTCTCGGCGCAATCGACCGATTCGCTCGACCCATTATTTTCGATTTACGGCTAAAATAAATTTTTCTCATTTTATTCAATAACATATTCTTGCTTAGATAACTTTTTTACATAGGGATTAAGCATTTAGAACGATATAATGTTTAAAATAAGGGCACTTTACTCTTGACATTTTACGGTTTTTTCAATTTTCTGAAAAATCCTATCATTAGATTTTTTTAAAAATACGATATTCTTGCTTAACTAACGTTTCTACATAGGGATTAAGCATTTAGAACGAAATCTAATGTCAGAAAATGGCACTTTACTCTTGACATTTTTCGGTTTTTTCAATTTTCTGGAAAATCCTATCATTAGATTTTTTTAAAAATACGATATTCTTGCTTAACTAACGTTTCTACATAGGGATTAAGCATTTAGAACGAAATCTAATGTAGGAAAATGGTACTTTACTCTTGATCGGTACGTTGGGACTTTGAAAATATTCGGGCGTTCCAATCGCTCGTCTGTTGCATCATAGCGCGTCTCGGCGCAATCGACCGATTCGCTCGATCCATTATTTTCGATTTACGGCTAAAATAAATTTTTCTCATTTTATTCAATAACATATTCCTGCTTAAATAACTTTTTTACATATGGATTAAGCATTTAGAACGATACATTGTTTAAAATAAGGGCACTTTACTCTTGACATTTTACGGTTTTTTCAATTTTCTGAAAAATCCTATCATTAGATTTTTTTAAAAATACGATATTCTTGCTTAACTAACGTTTCTACATAGGGATTAAGCATTTAGAACGAAATCTAATGTCAGAAAATGGCACTTTACTCTTGACATTTTTCGGTTTTTCCAATTTTCTGGAAAATCCTATCATTAGATTTTTTTAAAAATACGATATTCTTGCTTAACTAACGTTTCTACATAGGGATTAAGCATTTAGAACGAAATCTAATGTCAGAAAATGGCACTTTACTCTTGACATTTTTCGGTTTTTTCAATTTTCTGGAAAATCCTATCATTAGATTTTTTTAAAAATACGATATTCTTGCTTAACTAACGTTTCTACATAGGGATTAAGCATTTAGAACGAAATCTAATGTCAGAAAATGGCACTTTACTCTTGACATTTTTCGGTTTTTCCAATTTTCTGGAAAATCCTATCATTAGATTTTTTTAAAAATACGATATTCTTGCTTAACTAACGTTTCTACATAGGGATTAAGCATTTAGAACGAAATCTAATGTCAGAAAATGGCACTTTACTCTTGACATTTTTCGGTTTTTTCAATTTTCTGGAAAATCCTATCATTAGATTTTTTTAAAAATACGATATTCTTGCTTAACTAACGTTTCTACATAGGGATTAAGCATTTAGAACGAAATCTAATGTAGGAAAATGGTACTTTACTCTTGATCGGTACGTTGGGACTTTGAAAATATTCGGGCGTTCCAAACGCTCGTCTGTTGCATCATAGCGCGTCTCGGCGCAATCGACCGATTCGCTCGACCCATTATTTTCGATTTACGGCTAAAATAAATTTTTCTCATTTTATTCAATAACATATTCTTGCTTAGATAACTTTTTTACATAGGGATTAAGCATTTAGAACGATATAATGTTTAAAATAAGGGCACTTTACTCTTGACATTTTACGGTTTTTTCAATTTTCTGAAAAATCCTATCATTAGATTTTTTTAAAAATACGATATTCTTGCTTAACTAACGTTTCTACATAGGGATTAAGCATTTAGAACGAAATCTAATGTCAGAAAATGGCACTTTACTCTTGACATTTTTCGGTTTTTTCAATTTTCTGGGAAATCCTACCATTAGATTTTTTTAAAAATATGATATTCTTGCTTAACTAACGTTTTTACATAGGGATTAAGCATTTAGAACGAAATCTAATGTAGGAAAATGGTACTTTACTCTTGATCGGTACGTTGGGACTTTGAAAATATTCGGGCGTTCCAATCGCTCGTCTGTTGCATCATAGCGCGTCTCGGCGCAATCGACCGATTCGCTCGATCCATTATTTTCGATTTACGGCTAAAATAAATTTTTCTCATTTTATTCAATAACATATTCCTGCTTAAATAACTTTTTTACATATGGATTAAGCATTTAGAACGATACATTGTTTAAAATAAGGGCACTTTACTCTTGACATTTTACGGTTTTTTCAATTTTCTGAAAAATCCTATCATTAGATTTTTTTAAAAATACGATATTCTTGCTTAACTAACGTTTCTACATAGGGATTAAGCATTTAGAACGAAATCTAATGTCAGAAAATGGCACTTTACTCTTGACATTTTTCGGTTTTTCCAATTTTCTGGAAAATCCTATCATTAGATTTTTTTAAAAATACGATATTCTTGCTTAACTAACGTTTTTACATAGGGATTAAGCATTTAGAACGAAATCTAATGTAGGAAAATGGTACTTTACTCTTGATCGGTACGTTGGGACTTTGAAAATATTCGGGCGTACGCGGCGCGCTCGGCGCTTCGAACAGCTCCGGTGTCCCCATTATTTTCGATTTACGGCTAAAATAAATTTTTCTAATTTTTTTCAATAACATATTCTTGCTTAGATAACTTTTTTACATAGGGATTAAGCATTTAGAACGATATAATGTTTAAAATAAGGGCACTTTACTCTTGACATTTTACGGTTTTTTCAATTTTCTGAAAAATCCTATCATTAGATTTTTTTAAAAATACGATATTCTTGCTTAACTAACGTTTCTACATAGGGATTAAGCATTTAGAACGAAATCTAATGTCAGAAAATGGCACTTTACTCTTGACATTTTTCGGTTTTTCCAATTTTCTGGAAAATCCTATCATTAGATTTTTTTAAAAATACGATATTCTTGCTTAACTAACGTTTCTACATAGGGATTAAGCATTTAGAACGAAATCTAATGTAGGAAAATGGTACTTTACTCTTGATCGGTACGTTGGGACTTTGAAAATATTCGGGCGTTCCAATCGCTCGTCTGTTGCATCATAGCGCGTCTCGGCGCAATCGACCGATTCGCTCGATCCATTATTTTCGATTTACGGCTAAAATAAATTTTTCTCATTTTATTCAATAACATATTCCTGCTTAAATAACTTTTTTACATATGGATTAAGCATTTAGAACGATACATTGTTTAAAATAAGGGCACTTTACTCTTGACATTTTACGGTTTTTTCAATTTTCTGAAAAATCCTATCATTAGATTTTTTTAAAAATACGATATTCTTGCTTAACTAACGTTTCTACATAGGGATTAAGCATTTAGAACGAAATCTAATGTCAGAAAATGGCACTTTACTCTTGACATTTTTCGGTTTTTCCAATTTTCTGGAAAATCCTATCATTAGATTTTTTTAAAAATACGATATTCTTGCTTAACTAACGTTTTTACATAGGGATTAAGCATTTAGAACGAAATCTAATGTAGGAAAATGGTACTTTACTCTTGATCGGTACGTTGGGACTTGGAAAATATTCGGGCGTACGCGGCGCGCTCGGCGCTTCGAACAGCTTCGGTGTCCCCATTATTTTCGATTTACGGCTAAAATAAATTTTTCTAATTTTTTTCAATAACATATTCTTGCTTAAATAACTTTTTTACATAGGGATTAAGCATTTAGAACGATACATTGTTTAAAATAATGGCACTTTACTCTTGACATTTTACAGTTTTTTCAATTTTCTGAAAAATCCTATCATTAGATTTTTTTAAAAATACGATATTCTTGCTTAACTAACGTTTCTACATAGGGATTAAGCATTTAGAACGAAATCTAATGTCAGAAAATGGCACTTTACTCTTGACATTTTTCGGTTTTTTCAATTTTCTGGGAAATCCTATCATTAGATTTTTTTAAAAATACGATATTCTTGCTTAACTAACGTTTCTACATAGGGATTAAGCATTTAGAACGAAATCTAATGTAGGAAAATGGTACTTTACTCTTGATCGGTACGGTGGGACTTTGAAAATATTCGGGCGTTCCAATCGCTCGTCTGTTGCATCATAGCGCGTCTCGGCGCAATCGACCGATTCGCCCGACCCATTATTTTGGATTTACGGCTAAAATAAATTTTTCTCATTTTATTCAATAACATATTCTTGCTTAGATAACTTTTTTACATAGGGATTAAGCATTTAGAACGATATAATGTTTAAAATAAGGGCACTTTACTCTTGACATTTTACGGTTTTTTCAATTTTCTGAAAAATCCTATCATTAGATTTTTTTAAAAATACGATATTCTTGCTTAACTAACGTTTCTACATAGGGATTAAGCATTTAGAACGAAATCTAATGTCAGAAAATGGCACTTTACTCTTGACATTTTTCGGTTTTTTCAATTTTCTGGAAAATCCTATCATTAGATTTTTTTAAAAATACGATATTCTTGCTTAACTAACGTTTCTACATAGGGATTAAGCATTTAGAACGAAATCTAATGTAGGAAAATGGTACTTTACTCTTGATCGGTACGGTGGGACTTTGAAAATATTCGGGCGTTCCAATCGCTCGTCTGTTGCATCATAGCGCGTCTCGGCGCAATCGACCGATTCGCTCGACCCATTATTTTGGATTTACGGCTAAAATAAATTTTTCTCATTTTATTCAATAACATATTCTTGCTTAGATAACTTTTTTACATAGGGATTAAGCATTTAGAACGATATAATGTTTAAAATAAGGGCACTTTACTCTTGACATTTTACGGTTTTTTCAATTTTCTGAAAAATCCTATCATTAGATTTTTTTAAAAATACGATATTCTTGCTTAACTAACGTTTCTACATAGGGATTAAGCATTTAGAACGAAATCTAATGTCAGAAAATGGCACTTTACTCTTGACATTTTTCGGTTTTTTCAATTTTCTGGAAAATCCTATCATTAGATTTTTTTAAAAATACGATATTCTTGCTTAACTAACGTTTCTACATAGGGATTAAGCATTTAGAACGAAATCTAATGTAGGAAAATGGTACTTTACTCTTGATCGGTACGTTGGGACTTTGAAAATATTCGGGCGTTCCAAACGCTCGTCTGTTGCATCATAGCGCGTCTCGGCGCAATCGACCGATTCGCTCGACCCATTATTTTCGATTTACGGCTAAAATAAATTTTTCTCATTTTATTCAATAACATATTCTTGCTTAGATAACTTTTTTACATAGGGATTAAGCATTTAGAACGATATAATGTTTAAAATAAGGGCACTTTACTCTTGACATTTTACGGTTTTTTCAATTTTCTGAAAAATCCTATCATTAGATTTTTTTAAAAATACGATATTCTTGCTTAACTAACGTTTCTACATAGGGATTAAGCATTTAGAACGAAATCTAATGTCAGAAAATGGCACTTTACTCTTGACATTTTTCGGTTTTTTCAATTTTCTGGAAAATCCTATCATTAGATTTTTTTAAAAATACGATATTCTTGCTTAACTAACGTTTTTACATAGGGATTAAGCATTTGGAACGAAATCTAATGTAGGAAAATGGTACTTTACTCTTGATCGGTACGGTGGGACTTTGAAAATATTCGGGCGTTCCAATCGCTCGTCTGTTGCATCATAGCGCGTCTCGGCGCAATCGACCGATTCGCTCGACCCATTATTTTGGATTTACGGCTAAAATAAATTTTTCTCATTTTATTCAATAACATATTCTTGCTTAGATAACTTTTTTACATAGGGATTAAGCATTTAGAACGATATAATGTTTAAAATAAGGGCACTTTACTCTTGACATTTTACGGTTTTTTCAATTTTCTGAAAAATCCTATCATTAGATTTTTTTAAAAATACGATATTCTTGCTTAACTAACGTTTCTACATAGGGATTAAGCATTTAGAACGAAATCTAATGTCAGAAAATGGCACTTTACTCTTGACATTTTTCGGTTTTTTCAATTTTCTGGGAAATGCTACCATTAGATTTTTTTAAAAATATGATATTCTTGCTTAACTAACGTTTTTACATAGGGATTAAGCATTTAGAACGAAATCTAATGTAGGAAAATGGTACTTTACTCTTGATCGGTACGTTGGGACTTTGAAAATATTCGGGCGTTCCAATCGCTCGTCTGTTGCATCATAGCGCGTCTCGGCGCAATCGACCGATTCGCTCGATCCATTATTTTCGATTTACGGCTAAAATAAATTTTTCTCATTTTATTCAATAACATATTCCTGCTTAAATAACTTTTTTACATATGGATTAAGCATTTAGAACGATACATTGTTTAAAATAAGGGCACTTTACTCTTGACATTTTACGGTTTTTTCAATTTTCTGAAAAATCCTATCATTAGATTTTTTTAAAAATACGATATTCTTGCTTAACTAACGTTTCTACATAGGGATTAAGCATTTAGAACGAAATCTAATGTCAGAAAATGGCACTTTACTCTTGACATTTTTCGGTTTTTCCAATTTTCTGGAAAATCCTATCATTAGATTTTTTTAAAAATACGATATTCTTGCTTAACTAACGTTTCTACATAGGGATTAAGCATTTAGAACGAAATCTAATGTCAGAAAATGGCACTTTACTCTTGACATTTTTCGGTTTTTTCAATTTTCTGGAAAATCCTATCATTAGATTTTTTTAAAAATACGATATTCTTGCTTAACTAACGTTTCTACATAGGGATTAAGCATTTAGAACGAAATCTAATGTAGGAAAATGGTACTTTACTCTTGATCGGTACGTTGGGACTTTGAAAATATTCGGGCGTTCCAAACGCTCGTCTGTTGCATCATAGCGCGTCTCGGCGCAATCGACCGATTCGCTCGACCCATTATTTTCGATTTACGGCTAAAATAAATTTTTCTCATTTTATTCAATAACATATTCTTGCTTAGATAACTTTTTTACATAGGGATTAAGCATTTAGAACGATATAATGTTTAAAATAAGGGCACTTTACTCTTGACATTTTACGGTTTTTTCAATTTTCTGAAAAATCCTATCATTAGATTTTTTTAAAAATACGATATTCTTGCTTAACTAACGTTTCTACATAGGGATTAAGCATTTAGAACGAAATCTAATGTCAGAAAATGGCACTTTACTCTTGACATTTTTCGGTTTTTTCAATTTTCTGGAAAATCCTATCATTAGATTTTTTTAAAAATACGATATTCTTGCTTAACTAACGTTTTTACATAGGGATTAAGCATTTGGAACGAAATCTAATGTAGGAAAATGGTACTTTACTCTTGATCGGTACGGTGGGACTTTGAAAATATTCGGGCGTTCCAAACGCTCGTCTGTTGCATCATAGCGCGTCTCGGCGCAATCGACCGATTCGCTCGACCCATTATTTTGGATTTACGGCTAAAATAAATTTTTCTCATTTTATTCAATAACATATTCTTGCTTAGATAACTTTTTTACATAGGGATTAAGCATTTAGAACGATATAATGTTTAAAATAAGGGCACTTTACTCTTGACATTTTACGGTTTTTTCAATTTTCTGAAAAATCCTATCATTAGATTTTTTTAAAAATACGATATTCTTGCTTAACTAACGTTTCTACATAGGGATTAAGCATTTAGAACGAAATCTAATGTCAGAAAATGGCACTTTACTCTTGACATTTTTCGGTTTTTTCAATTTTCTGGGAAATCCTACCATTAGATTTTTTTAAAAATATGATATTCTTGCTTAACTAACGTTTTTACATAGGGATTAAGCATTTAGAACGAAATCTAATGTAGGAAAATGGTACTTTACTCTTGATCGGTACGTTGGGACTTTGAAAATATTCGGGCGTTCCAAACGCTCGTCTGTTGCATCATAGCGCGTCTCGGCGCAATCGACCGATTCGCTCGACCCATTATTTTCGATTTACGGCTAAAATAAATTTTTCTCATTTTATTCAATAACATATTCTTGCTTAGGTAACTTTTTTACATAGGGATTAAGCATTTAGAACGATATAATGTTTAAAATAAGGGCACTTTACTCTTGACATTTTACGGTTTTTTCAATTTTCTGAAAAATCCTATCATTAGATTTTTTTAAAAATACGATATTCTTGCTTAACTAACGTTTCTACATAGGGATTAAGCATTTAGAACGAAATCTAATGTCAGAAAATGGCACTTTACTCTTGACATTTTTCGGTTTTTTCAATTTTCTGGAAAATCCTATCATTAGATTTTTTTAAAAATACGATATTCTTGCTTAACTAACGTTTCTACATAGGGATTAAGCATTTAGAACGAAATCTAATGTAGGAAAATGGTACTTTACTCTTGATCGGTACGTTGGGACTTTGAAAATATTCGGGCGTTCCAATCGCTCGTCTGTTGCATCATAGCGCGTCTCGGCGCAATCGACCGATTCGCTCGATCCATTATTTTCGATTTACGGCTAAAATAAATTTTTCTCATTTTATTCAATAACATATTCCTGCTTAAATAACTTTTTTACATATGGATTAAGCATTTAGAACGATACATTGTTTAAAATAAGGGCACTTTACTCTTGACATTTTACGGTTTTTTCAATTTTCTGAAAAATCCTATCATTAGATTTTTTTAAAAATACGATATTCTTGCTTAACTAACGTTTCTACATAGGGATTAAGCATTTAGAACGAAATCTAATGTCAGAAAATGGCACTTTACTCTTGACATTTTTCGGTTTTTCCAATTTTCTGGAAAATCCTATCATTAGATTTTTTTAAAAATACGATATTCTTGCTTAACTAACGTTTCTACATAGGGATTAAGCATTTAGAACGAAATCTAATGTCAGAAAATGGCACTTTACTCTTGACATTTTTCGGTTTTTTCAATTTTCTGGAAAATCCTATCATTAGATTTTTTTAAAAATACGATATTCTTGCTTAACTAACGTTTCTACATAGGGATTAAGCATTTAGAACGAAATCTAATGTCAGAAAATGGCACTTTACTCTTGACATTTTTCGGTTTTTCCAATTTTCTGGAAAATCCTATCATTAGATTTTTTTAAAAATACGATATTCTTGCTTAACTAACGTTTCTACATAGGGATTAAGCATTTAGAACGAAATCTAATGTCAGAAAATGGCACTTTACTCTTGACATTTTTCGGTTTTTTCAATTTTCTGGAAAATCCTATCATTAGATTTTTTTAAAAATACGATATTCTTGCTTAACTAACGTTTCTACATAGGGATTAAGCATTTAGAACGAAATCTAATGTAGGAAAATGGTACTTTACTCTTGATCGGTACGTTGGGACTTTGAAAATATTCGGGCGTTCCAAACGCTCGTCTGTTGCATCATAGCGCGTCTCGGCGCAATCGACCGATTCGCTCGACCCATTATTTTCGATTTACGGCTAAAATAAATTTTTCTCATTTTATTCAATAACATATTCTTGCTTAGATAACTTTTTTACATAGGGATTAAGCATTTAGAACGATATAATGTTTAAAATAAGGGCACTTTACTCTTGACATTTTACGGTTTTTTCAATTTTCTGAAAAATCCTATCATTAGATTTTTTTAAAAATACGATATTCTTGCTTAACTAACGTTTCTACATAGGGATTAAGCATTTAGAACGAAATCTAATGTCAGAAAATGGCACTTTACTCTTGACATTTTTCGGTTTTTCCAATTTTCTGGAAAATCCTATCATTAGATTTTTTTAAAAATACGATATTCTTGCTTAACTAACGTTTTTACATAGGGATTAAGCATTTAGAACGAAATCTAATGTAGGAAAATGGTACTTTACTCTTGATCGGTACGTTGGGACTTTGAAAATATTCGGGCGTACGCGGCGCGCTCGGCGCTTCGAACAGCTCCGGTGTCCCCATTATTTTCGATTTACGGCTAAAATAAATTTTTCTAATTTTTTTCAATAACATATTCTTGCTTAGATAACTTTTTTACATAGGGATTAAGCATTTAGAACGATATAATGTTTAAAATAAGGGCACTTTACTCTTGACATTTTACGGTTTTTTCAATTTTCTGAAAAATCCTATCATTAGATTTTTTTAAAAATACGATATTCTTGCTTAACTAACGTTTCTACATAGGGATTAAGCATTTAGAACGAAATCTAATGTCAGAAAATGGCACTTTACTCTTGACATTTTTCGGTTTTTCCAATTTTCTGGAAAATCCTATCATTAGATTTTTTTAAAAATACGATATTCTTGCTTAACTAACGTTTTTACATAGGGATTAAGCATTTAGAACGAAATCTAATGTAGGAAAATGGTCCTTTACTCTTGATCGGTACGTTGGGACTTTGAAAATATTCGGCCGTACGCGGCGCGTCTCGGCGCTTCGAACAGCTCCGGTGTCCCCATTATTTTCGATTTACGGCTAAAATAAATTTTTCTAATTTTTTTCAATTACATATTCTTGCTTAAATAACTTTTTTACATAGGGATTAAGCATTTAGAACGACATGTTGTTTAAAATAATGGTACTTTACTCTTGTGATTTTTCGGTTTTTTTTGATTATTTTGAAAAATAAATTTTTGTAATTTTTTTAAATACGATATTCGTGATCAGTGAACGATTTCACATATGGATTAAGCATTTAGAATCGTGCGGAAGCGTTATTAAAAAAGTTTACTCGATGCGATGGGACTTTGAAAAGTTTGTGAAAATTTTCATATTGGGAAAAAATGTGTAATTTTTTGTCTAGTTTACGGTAGTGTAATTTATTTTAATGTTTACTATAAATTTTTTTTTCGTTCGTTCACGCGCTATGTTACAACAGCACGGCCGGGCGGTCTGTTGCCGCGGCGGTTTACACTCATAAGCGCGCGTGCTATTCGGCCGGCGGCGCCGGCGTCCTTGCCGGCCGTTCGGTATCTATAAGAGATACACGGTCCGTGCGAGGCGGACGGAGCAGAGCGGGTTTTGGGCCAATTCTACGATCTCGGTCGAGAAGCTGTCTCAGAGCTCCTTCGGGGCTTCGGTCCTGACTGTTTCGTGCCGTTTACGTTACGGACTTTTCTCCACACAGCGTGGCCACGGGTCGGTGTCTTTGACCGAATGGCCCATATGTGGCAAGCCCTACGGGGTTGGTTACCCGTATGCACTTTGTATGTATACTCGTACTCACTGAGCAATCGACTCTTCTGTCCGAGCGATGGAAAAATTTTTTAAAATGCATCTGTAAGATTTGGAAGCAAATCGTACCAATTGAAAACTGTGGCTAAAATGAATAGCCCAGTGGAGAGAGAAAACTATCAAAAAACTGATTTTTTAAATCAAGAGGTGTCAGAAATCGAAATGCCTAGCGCGAGCGGAAGAACACGCTTTCTCGCCAGTCCAGCATGTGTCCTGTCCGTTCTTCCTCGGCTTGCCGATTTTGCCCAGATCAGAGGTTTCGTGCTTCCGGCGGTCAGAAGATCAGCGTGAGCGTACGCGCTTCCACGACTATGGCATCACCCATGTCCTATTACTAGGACTATAACTATGACTATGGCTATTCAAACGGACACGACAACGGAACGAACGGGAAAGGACGAAGGCGGGCAGTTAACTTTAATTACAATAATGCCTAAAAGACAATATAAAGCTAGAGCCTCGGACACAGGGACTCCCGTCCCTGGGGTCCCTGTGGCGGAATTAACCGCTATGGACAGGAGGGACATTGGCAACGACCTAGGCAATATAAAAGGACTAGACTCTTCTAAACAATTGGACGGAATCGGTCTTCGCGCCGTCCGCGTCCACCTCGTAAGGTGCGACGCTACGAATTTAGGGAAAAATAGGAAAAACAACCCCCGCGTCCCCCCAACCCCAACGCGAAACCGCGACCCCGCGACCGCGAATGTAGCCACGGGAATCAGGATACTACAGCTGAACATGCGACATTCGGCTGTAGTAACGGGCGAAGTTAGGGAGTTAATAGCGCAAAAGCGACTGGACGTCCTGCTCTTGCAGGAGCCACACGCCAGTAAGCAAGGCGCAGGTTATAGGGTAAGCGGATTAGGGACCGAAGTGAGGGTGGCGGCGGTGAAAACCCACTCCCCGTGGGCCGCTGTCGCCATCCCCAACCCTCACTTTGAGGTCACGTTCATCTCTCAACTCAGTAACCCGCACTGCGCATGCGCGGAAGTGCTGACCCCCGGCTTCTCCTTCTACGCGGTATCTCACTATTTTCAATACCAAGACGAGATAGAGAAGCACCTCAAGCACTTGGAAACGGTTCTCCTGGCATTGAGGGGGAAGAGAGTTATAATTTCTGTCGACGCGAACGCGCAATCCTCGCTCTGGAGCCCATATAGCACAGACGAGAAGGGAGCGCAGTTAGAAAGATTAGTTTCCGCGTTTAGATTAACTGTAGTTAACGACGCTAGTCAACCACCCACCTTCTGGACGCCAAAAGGATCGTCATACATCGACGTTACCTTGGCATCCCCCTCCATGACGCCCTATATTAAGGAATGGAGGATAAGAAGCGAATGGACGACTAGCGATCATAACGCCATCGACATCCGGCTGCGGGTACCTAGGGCCGCGACGGGAAATCAGGGAGCAACGAACTCTCGGTTCGACACTCGTCGAGCGGATTGGGAGCGGTTCTCGGAGGCCCTGTCCGACCACTCACGGTCGAGGCTCGAAGTCCTGAGTTTGGAGTCGGTGGAAGATGTAAATAGGATGGCAGAGACGCTCACAGCCGTCATCACTGACGCCTGCACCGCGTCAATGCCTAAGAAGAGAAAATTTAGAAAGTCCAACCCGTGGTGGACCAAAGAGCTAACAAAGCTCAAAAAGGCCGTGTACAGGCAGAGGCGTGCCTTCCAGAAGACGATAGACGGACCCTCCCGCCTCCAAAAACTGCAGGAATACCGTACTTCGTTGCGGAACTACAGTAGGAAGGTGAAGAGGACGAAACGGGAAAGCTGGCAAAACTTCGTGACGTCGAACGGGAACACGGAGCCCTGGGGCATCGTATACAAGCTCCAGGCAAATAAACTCCGTGTAGAGAAAGTGATAAGCACACTCCGGCGCAACAATAAAAGTACAACCGGTGCTTTAGAAACCGCCAGCGAGCTTCTGGAAGCCCACGTCCCTGACGACCGACCTGAACTCGATTCGCCGACACAAAGGGTTCTCCGGGAAGAGGCGCGAATCGCCCCGAATACCGCCGACGCCTCGCCCTTTTCCTTGGTGGAGGTGGCCGGAGCAATTCGTTCCTTCGAAAATAAAAAGGTGCCAGGACCGGACCTCATCGAGGTACAGGTCCTGAAGGCCTCCGCGAAAACGATCCTCGGGGAACTCTCGCGACTATTCAATGGGTGCCTTCGATGGGGCGTCTTCCCCTCCGCCTGGAAGGTGGGCTCTCTGAGAATCCTCCTGAAAGGCGAAGGAAAGGACGAGAAGGACCCAAAATCCTACCGACCAATATGTCTCCTCTCCGTGATCGGGAAAACTTTCGAGAAGCTCCTTAAGAGCAGATTAGAGCAGACGGCGATGGCGACGGGACGCATCTCCAGCAGACAGTTCGGGTTTACGCGCGGAAAGTCGACTGAAGATGCAATTGTCGAGTTGCGCCGCATGGTCGATGACACCGAGCATCGGCATGTGATCGCACTACTTTTCGACATTTCCGGAGCCTTCGACAACGTCTGGTGGCCCCTAGTGTTAGGTAGTCTTAGGGATCGAGACTGCCCGCGCAACGTCTTCGAGGTAATCTCCAATTACTTCGAGGACCGCAAGGTCAGTCTCACGATAGGAACAGAAAGGATCTCCAAGCACGTGACAAGAGGATGCCCGCAAGGTTCCGTCCTCGGCCCCGCGTGCTGGAACCTTATGTTCGACGGTCTCCTGAGGTTACTCGAAACCTCAGTTGAGAATAGGTTCTTAGCATACGCGGACGACCTCATCGTCCTCGTGGGGGGAAACAGCCGCAGAGACCTAGAGATCGAGGGTCAACGCGTTGTCGACCAGATCCTAGGTTGGTGCAGGACAGCTAAATTAGAGATATCCGATTCGAAATCGGAAGCAATTGTACTCCGGAATGGGTACGCAGACAGGGAAAAAATAGGCCGACGGGGAGGTTCGCGTCCCGATAGAAAAAGAAAAGCAGTCCGCGCATCGAAAGTAGATTTCCAGAAAAGACCGCCGGTCATTCGGATCGGAGCGAGGTCAATTAAATTCAAGAATACAGTTAGATACCTAGGCGTCCACTTAGATAGGGACATGGGTGTCCGATCCCATTGTCAATATATCAGCGACAAAACCGGGTCGCTTTTCGCGAAACTTGGCAGGTTGGCGAGACGAGGATGGGGGCTCGGTTTCAGAGCACTCTCGGCTGTGTACCGCGGGGTCTTCATCCCGGTAGCGACTTACGCCGCCGCCGGATGGGCCGGAGGGTGCACGGCAGGGGAGCTGGGAATACTCGGAGCCGCTCAACGGCGTGCTCTCATCGCGGTGACCGGTGCATACCGCCGGTCATCGTGGGATAGCATGTGTGTGGTGGCCGGTACCCCCCCTATCGGACTTGAGCTACAACAGGCCAAAGCCCTTTACCAGGTCAGGAAAAATATGGATGCCAGGATCGGTAACATCGTGGTCCCAGCGGGAACCAACGATGCGAAAATTAGGATCGTGGCTGAGGTGAAAAGGATGTGGCAATCCATGTGGGACTCCTCCCACAAAGGCCGCACAACTTTCACCTTCTTCAGCAGTATCGAGAGAAGGATGGCGGCCGGGTGGATGGTACCGAACCACTTCACCACACAAGTCCTCACTGGACATGGGAATTTCCGTTCGCGCCTCTTCGCGTACGGGGTTGCCGACAGCGAGGCGTGTGGGTGTGGTCACGGGTCGGACACGGTAGACCACTTCCTTCTCCGCTGCAAACACTTCAACCCGCAGAGAGAAGCTCTACGGGACATCACCCCTAGCGGAACCTGGAAATGGCCTGAAGCGGCACAACACTTCGTGTCATCGGAAAAGGTCTTCCAGGTATTCGCATCCTTCTGCCGGGAAACCCTTTGGCTAAAGGGCTTCCGGTAGGAAAAATCCTGATTCCAACACCCATCCCGATTTCCTAGGTCTTCGTTTAGTGGACGCGAGGCGTCGTGTCACGAGTTCGCCTCCCCGTGGTTCCCCGTGGGCGCCAGCAGATAGATGGAAACTGAAATTCGCTGGCGGCTAAAGAACTCGTCCATTGTAAACGTCTCAATGGCACGTGCGGATTTTTCCTCGGCCCTTTCCCTTGAATGTGGGGCCGCTGGAAGTGGATGGAAATTTAGTTGTGTATGCCCGAATGGGCGAGGAAACATGTCTGCGTCACCTTCGCGGTGACCAGATTCACACTAAACTGTCCCTATCTACTGATTCTGCCGCCAGGTGGCGCATTGAGAGGACGCGCCGCCACGTCGTGCTCTGAATGTTACAGTGTAAAAGCAGTTAAAAGTGCCGCAAGAATTGTAAAGTGTGCTCCAGTGTGTCGTGCTCACCGAGAGAATTGTTCTGTGCCAAAAATTGTGCAAATCGGCCAAAAACTGACGGAAAAAACAGTGTTGTGGATTTCGATATATCGATCGCCACGTGCTCCGGCACGCCGACCTTCGGCTCCGACTTTCTCGAGAAAGAGTGGCCGTAGACGGAAACTAAAAACACAGTGATTAATTTCTCGTCGAGACGAGTAATTTGACTCCTCGTTGAACAGTGTAGTGTGAAAATTGGAAAAGTGAAAAAATCGCAAAATACTTCGAAAAACACGTGCTGCCACCTCGAGCTTCCCGACGCCACCGTCGGCGTGGGCTGGCGCTGCATCAGCGGTGTTCTGCGCGGTGATTGGTCCGCGCGGTGTAGAGAGGAAACTCTGTGCACCAAAAGGAAGCTACTGCTGCCAACCCAAAAAATTTTTCAAGAGTTGGCAGCAATTGGCCCCGCGGGCCATAACTACAGTGCGAGTTTCCGCCGCGGACTTACAAAATCAGGAGTGCGCGAAATTCAAAACGTTGTGAACACAAATTAACGCCCTGTGAACAATTCTTCAAGTAAATTGTTTAAACAAATTGTTTAAACAATTTTTAACAATTTTTAACAACTTCGGGACAATTTTTTATAAACAATTTTAATAAATTTTAATAACTTTTTTTTTTTTTTTTTTTTTTTTTTTTTTTTTTTTTTTTTTTTTTCTTCCAACGGTGAGGGCGGCGTACTAGCCCCGACATGGAGGTTGCCTCTTCGGGAGACGGTCGCCGCATGAAGAAGAGGGTACTCTCGGACACTGACTCCGAGACCGTTGTCACCTCCGACCAGACCTTCCGGCCGCCAATGGAGACCACCCGGAAGAAGACAAAGAAGAAAAGGAAGGACAAACAACCGACCCAGGTCCAGACACCGGATCGTTCGCCGGACAAAGCGTCAGAGGAGGACACCAATGTCGTCGCGTTCAGGGCAAGCGCGGCCAAGGCGTACCGGCAGCTCATACAGACCATCACGTTGCCGCAGAACGAGATCCCGCCCTCCGTAGTGCATGCCCTGTGCACGCAGGCTACCAAGTTGCACGACTACCTGGTAAAAACGCTTGTGTATTCCAGTAAGCTGGAGGGATGCCTTGATGAAGCCGAGCTGCAGACAAAGGCGCACTCGCGCTCCTGCCAGGCCCTCCAGGAGCAAGCCGCCGCCGTCGCCGTCGCCGCTGCCGCCACCACAAGGAAGCCCCCCACGTACGCGGAGCGGGTTGGGGTCAAGTCGGCGATTGCCGCGAGGTCAACCCAAAAGCAGGACCCGCCGAATGTCGTAATCATAACACCGACGGACCAGACGAAGTACGACGACAGCGACAAGACCAAAGAGGCCGTCTTCCAACTGGTGTCCCCAAGGTCCCATGGCCTCCGGATCAAGGGAGTCCGGAAGACCCAGGGCTCCGGCGTCGCCCTGGTCACGGCCAATAGGTCTGATGTCGCCACTCTCATGGCCGACGACAAGCTCCGGGCCGCTGGACTGGTCGTGGCCCCTGCGCCGAAGAGGAGCCCCAGGATCATCATCTTCGACGTTCCTCGGACCCAAGACGATAAGGAAATCATCGCGGACGTAGCCGATCAAAACCTCGGGAAGGAAGAGGCCGCCGTGGTCAAGAGGGAGATGAGCCTGGTGTTCAAGAGTGGAGACAAGGCCAGAGACAGGTGCAACCTGGTGTTTGAAGTCTCCAGACGCGCCCGCGACCTCCTGGTGCCCAAGGAGAGGCTTTACATCGGCTGGAGCTGCTGTCGAGTCCAGGACCACCTCACTGTTACGAGATGCTACAAGTGTCAGGGCTTCGGACACCCAGCTAAATTCTGCAGGGCAGAAAGGGAGGTCTGCGGCCACTGCGCCGAAGCGGGGCACAATTTCAAGGAGTGCCCGAAGAAGGACAGGCAGGCCACCTGCGCCAACTGCTCAAGGGCAGGAAAGAGCTCCACACACTGTGTCACGAGCAAAGACTGCCCCGCATACATCACAGCCATAAATCTGTCGCTCACACGCACGGATTATGGTTATTAAGCCCCACACCAAAAGCATCCCGGGCATCACGATCATGCAACATAACATGAGGTGCTCGCGTCTAGTGTCGCTGGAGGTCGACAAACTGATGGCGGACAGGCGCATCGACATCCTCCTGGCACAGGAGCCCTACTGCGTCAGGGGAAGACTCGTGGGCATTAACTCCTCAGCCACGATCATCACCGGGGCGAGGGACGGAGCGAGGGCCATGGCAGCTGTCGTTGTGCGTAACCCCAACATAGCGGCGCTCAAGATTGCGCACCTCAGTGACGAGCACTGTGTCTGTGCGGAGATCACCGGCCCCTTTGGCCGCCTGTACGTGGCCTCGGCCTACTTCCAGTGCTCGGACAGCGTGGTCCCGTACCTGGAGAGAGTGGACAGACTGGTAGCTCAGCTTCCGGGACAGAAATTGGTTCTGGGGGCCGACGTGAACGCCAAGTCCGCCCTCTGGCACTCCCAGGAATATCCACCGCACCGGACTGACGAGAGGGGCGAGCTTCTCGAGGAGAGGATCGCACAGTGGGGCCTAACGGTCCTGAACGAGCCTGGTGCCCCGCCTACCTACAGGTCCCACAGGGGCGCCTCAAATATTGACGTCACGCTCGCCTCGGGCGGGGTCCTTCCGATGGTCAGGGACTGGGGCGTCAGGGAGGGATGGACTGCCAGCGACCACGCTGTCATCCTACTACGTCTGGGACCTGACGAGATCGTCCCGAGCCGCGGGCGGGACGGGAGGTTCAACGTCGCCGCCGCCGACTGGAAGCGCTATCGGGGCGCCCTGGCTGAGCTGAGGAGGGGCCTGGACCTAACTGGACGGCTGAGCACCGACCTTGGAATTGCGCGGGCCGTCCGTGCGATACAGGACCTGGTGATCGCAGCATGCAGGGCCGTGATGAGGACCAAGACGCTTCGTGCAAG